>NW_015550226.1:2198244-2226147 GCF_001515605.1 Sinocyclocheilus anshuiensis | reverse complement strand
TATGATTCGTTTTTTTTTTTTTTTTGTCAACTCATTCAATGCGCTGCTTGCTTGAACTGAGCACTTGAAAGACGAAGGGCGAAACTAAAGCGTTTATTATTTTTATTTTTGTGTGTGTGTGTGTGTGGTTTTTCATGGTTTATGTAAAAGAGTTGATCAGGACTTGTTTATTCACTTTATATTCTTTAGAAATGCAAACCATCCACATTTCATGTATTTATGGGGTGATTTAATAATGTAATTTAATATATTTGATGTCATTGATATTTGATAAGCTGGTTATTTGAACTAGTTCGTTGAAACAAACTGTCTTAAAGAACCAGTTCGTGGAGAGAATCAGACTTCACTGTTTTTCTGAGGCTATGGATAACAGGTCATAAATTTGACAATAATGTTCAGTTTCTACACAGCTGGTTTGTTTTCCTGTATAAGACCTCAGTATATTGTCAGGAGCTACAGGTATCAATTTTGTCTCGCCTGTGTATGCTTTTGTGACGGTATAGTTGTTGACTTGCATTTTATGAATCACCAAGGACAACTGTTTCAGCTAAAAATCTTCTTTACTGTTCTACTGAAGGAAAATAAGTCACAAACATGTTAGATGGCCTCAGAGTGAATTAAATTAACAGCACATTTAAATTTTTGGGTGAACTATCCCTTTAAAATAAATTCTAAATACAAACAGCTAGTTAAGTGATCTCAGTGTCAGAGACTCAGAGTAATGTGATTTCTCATTTTAGTGCCACTCAGCATTTATGCAGCTGCGTGTTGAACTCTATTCTTTAACTCTAGTATTTAATATGTTGGGCTTTACAGGGTTAACTCATTGTCAGCAAGGTAGAGAATATCACACACTTTGGTAATATTTTTTAAGGTAATAATATGCTATTTTACTAATATTACTTAAAATCACTGTCAAACATGATTCCAAATTCTGGACTTACTGGCCTATTGGCAGTGATAATGAGTCAAGATATGAAGCAATAGTTCTCTTTGCGTCATTACCAATAACACACACTTCTGTCTTATCTTTATTTAGCTGTTTTTGTCTGGCGAGAGGAGAACTGGCCCCCCGACTAAGCCTGGTTTCTCCCAAGGTTTTTTTCTCCATTCTGTCACCGATGGAGTTTTGGTTCCTTGCCACTGTCGCCTCTGGCTTGCTTAGTTGGGGACACTTAATATCCAGCGATATCGTCGCCTTGATTGCACAGATACTATTTAAACTGAACTGAGCTGGATGATGACATCACTGAATTCAATGATGAACTGCCTATAACTGAAAATTGAGTGTTTACTATTGTCATTTTGCATTATTGACACACTATTTTCCTATTTGATACTGTAAAGTTGCTTTGACACAATCTGTATTGGTAAAAGCGCTATACAAATAAAGGTGACTTGACTTGTAGAAGGTTTTGTGCATGTTCACACGATCAGTGTTTTGCTCAAGACACATCTTGCTGTGTGTGCAAATGGCTTCATTTGGCATTTAACTAAGATGATGAAAGTTCTGTAAATTCTTCCTGCCATTATTAGAGACAGATAGATAGATAATAACAATAATCCAGGTATAAAAATGCTACAGTTGCATTTTTGAAGTGGTCCAACTTGTAAGTAATCTAAATATAACATTTTGATTCTATAACATCTAAGCAAACAGACTTATAAACTTTTCCTTCAGTTTTCTCTGAAACAGAGGCATGCAAACAGTTGATGAACATCAGGGAGAGAAACCAGATGAGTTCACAGCGTAATCAAATAGAATAAAGTTAATTATAAATGCATGTTATTAATATCACCTTTCAGGGATAGCATAGACACTGCAAATTATTGCTGGGGAATTGTTTTTGTTTTTTTCTTCTTCTTCAGTTAGACATACTGTAATCAGTGACTAAATCACTGATTACATTTTTGTAAAGTAAAGAAATGTCTCGGTTACATACATAACCCTCATTCCCTGATGGAGGGAACGGAGACGTTATGCCGTGACGACATATGGGGTCTTACTTGGGAGCCCGAATCCTCTCTGGTTAAGAGAAAAGGCCAATGAAATGTGGCTAGTGGATTTTGCATACCTGAGCCACTCTCTGTGCATAGGGGTATAAATAGGCTACAGGTGCATTCACTCATCAGATTTCACGCTAAGGAACCGAGAACTCGTCCCTGGCAACCAGCGATGGT
Organism: Sinocyclocheilus anshuiensis; assembly: GCF_001515605.1. Lineage (NCBI taxonomy): Eukaryota > Metazoa > Chordata > Actinopteri > Cypriniformes > Cyprinidae > Sinocyclocheilus > Sinocyclocheilus anshuiensis. The sequence continues at coordinate 2,223,966 of NW_015550226.1, read as the reverse complement.
TCGAGGTTGTGGCATGGGGACATAACGTATCTGTTCCCTCCATCAGGGAACGAGAGTTAAGTACGTAAGTGAGACGTTCCCTATCTGTCGGTCACTATGAGTTATGTCATGATGACTTATGGGGTCTTTGGAAAGCACCACAACCTGAACCCCGTCACAACCCAATGGCGTTGCAAGTGTTGACAAGCCGCAGAGTGTCAGACAGGTGCTACGCAAAGGCTGTAATCTTCCCAACGCCCCAGCACAAATTGGAAAGTGCAATACCTGAAATGCAAAAGTAAATTTCTCAAATGACAACAATCATTATGATTATAATTTTGAGAAAACATTTTTTTTTTATCAGTTTAACCATTATACAGAATGATGAAAATGTGACTAATATTTCTAATAATAAAGGAGGTCCTTCCTCAGGAGGATGCACCAGGGAGGGGCTGTCGCGAGGAGCGTGAGTTCCGGAAACCAGGTCCGGGTGGGCCAGTACGGCGCAACCAGCAGGACGTGTTTCTCGTCCTCCCTGACCTTGCACAGTGTCTGTGCGAGAAGGCTCACTGGGGGAAATGCATACTTGCATAGAGGCCAGCTGTGTGCCAGTGCATCTGTGCTGAGGGGGGCCTCGGTCAGGGAGTAATACATCTGGCAGTGGGAGGACTCGTGGGAAGCTAACAGGTCTACCTGGGCTTTCCCGCATCGACTCCAAATCAGATGGACCATCTGGGGATGGAGTCACCATTCTCCGAGGAACGTGACCTGTCGTGAGAGCGCGTCGGCTCAATTGAGCTCCCCCAGAATGTGGACGGCAAGCAGCGATTTAAGCCGCGTCTGACTCCAGAGGAGGAGATGTCGGGCAAGTTGTGACATGCGACGTGATCATAGAGCTCCCTGTCGAATGTACGAAACAGTCACAGTGTTGTCCGTGCGGACCAACACATGCTTGTCTTGCAGGAGTGGCCGGAACTGCCGCAAGGCTAGATGCACTGCCAGCAACTCCAGGCAGTTGATGTGCCAAAGCAGTCAAAGCCCTGTCCAGATCCCCGAGGCTGCCTGCCCGTAGCATGTGGTGCCCCAGCCCGTCCTGGAGGTGTCCATCGTGACAACGACATGCCGGGACACTTGTTCTAAAGGCACTCCGGCCCGTAGAAAGGCAAGGTCCACCCAGGGGCTGAAAGAACGGCGACACGTCGGCGTGATGGCCACGTGAAGTGTAACACGGCACCATGCCCATCTTGGGACTCGGGAGTGTAACCAGTGCTGAAGTGGTCTCATACGAAGCAATCCGAGTGGCGTGACTGCAGCTGCGGATGCATATGCCCCAGGAGCCTCTGAAAAGCCTCATATTTCTTTATTCAAAAGTTTACATTTAAAACAAACATTAATCTCATAACATTATTTATGCAGTTGTAAATATAGTGTAAATTACTTTTTTTATTATTTTATTAAGATACTTCGCAGTCAGTAAATGTGGCTTTTCAGATTAATTTAAAAAGTGCTGTCTGGTCTTGCCCTGTCCTAAACTAGGTCTTGTCATGTTCTCAACCCCTCAAAGTCTTGGCCTTGACTTGGTCTTTGTTTAGGTGGTCTTGACTACAACACTAGATGCCATTAGGGACTTCCGCACCGTATAGTTCTAGGAACTTAGTTCTAGGAACTAGCCAGCATGGTGGTTCCTAGAGAACCAATTTCTCCCTCGAGCCATCTTCCTGGTTGTATTCGCACCTGCGGCAGGAACTCTGAATGGCTGATAATGACGTCTTTATTCGAGGCATTTACAAACGTCAACAACCAATGAATGGAGGATGCCGTTATTGGAGCTATTTTTGTTGTGTGTCATGGGCTTTGTGATAATGGAGATGGAATGTAATCACACAATTTACGTGATTAAAAAAGTGATAATCGAGGCTGAGAAAAAGAACACAACACTGTAGACAACGGGTAAATGCTGTTATTGCTGTTTTCCATGTTCGTGAAGAAAATATTTTTACACAGCTTTTTAAAAATGCTGGGTAGCCGGTGTTTCGTATGCGTTTGGCCAATCAGCGTACATTAACGTCACTGGTTGTTCCTATAGAACTGTTTTAGACCCTACTCTGAAGTAGGAGCTAATTTAGTTCCCTCAAAGAGAGTTCATAGATATAAGTACGTCCCTAGTTCCTGCAGTGCGGACACGCCAAAAAGCGGGAACTTCAGCCAATAGTTCTAGGAACTATGAAAAGTTTCCTCTGATGAGAAAGCGCCTATAGAAAAAAAAAAAAACATTTTGGGTTTCCTCACATAACCTTTCAGTAAAAAAATCTTATTTTTTTATAACAAAACAATTTTAATAAGCTAAATAACCCTTTTCCACTGAAAATAACCTTTTGTACAATGGAATAATTCTGTGGATGCTAAATGTTCTTCAGGAATCACAGATGCCAATAAAGAACCATTATTTTTAAGAGTGCAGATGTTCAAATGGGTTGAGATCTGGTGACTGTGAAGGCCCTAACATATGATTCAAATTATTTTCATACTTATCACACCATTAAGTGACCTTTCATGCCCAATGGATGGGGGTCACTGTTATCCTGAAAGACAACCCTGATCAGGGGTGCGTTTCCCGTACAACGACGTAACTCGCTGATTAACCACCATAGTACGATGCATTGTTGTGGAAATAAACTAGCTAATCACGACTGTTTCCCGAACATGGTTGCATTTCCGTCGTTTGAACCACATTAGTTCATCAAGATAGGGCCATTGTTAATGATGCCACACGCATGTGGTGGAGGAATAACTTTTGCTATTTAACCGATTAGACATCTCTAAGATGCTGCTGTATAGAACATGGCACTTGATGACTAATTTACTATTTTTTTGTTCCCTGTCATTTTGCTTTATTTGATGTTTGATTCATCATGGGTTCCCTCTTACGTCATACTCCGGGGTTCCCTTAGGTATTTGTGCACATGCGCACTCTTCAAAAACAGCGCTTATAGCAGATGCGCAAAAATACATAGATTAAAATGCATTAGAACTGTTTTATCATATAAAGGTGATGTTTAATTGTAATGTTAGTATTTACAGGTTTGTAGCTCATATAATGTAACCAGACCCTGTCCAATTTCCCTTTACACTATCAAAAAACGTTCTGTGTTCAGGGCTGTCTATCGTATACCAGACAAGTGGGCTTGACTTTTTTTCCCCATCAGTCCTGCTGTCTAATCAAATATCTAGCCTTGTTGGACAGCAATACAGAGAGAATGTTAACCAGCCATCACACTGGATTAGGCCTGTTATTTGTCACGTGGCACAGGCAGCACTCCGATCAATACCTTTGATGACAAAACAAAAGTTGGCAGGTAAGATCTTGGCTTCTTCTGATGGGGGTAGTGTAGATTGGGAACTTGTAGTAGACCAGTTCAATAATGTGTTGAGGGCTTTTCTGTGTGTCAGCACTCTGAGCGAGCCATAGATGAATAGTAAATGGGAGATGGGATGACTGGAGGTTATTTCTCACCTCTAGGCTTAGCTGTAGTCTCACTGAGTGCTACAGACTGTGATTCTGCAGTGCATGAGCACCCTGTTTCTGCAGGCTCTATCTGAGACAGAAGGGGTTGATGGGAATGTTGGCCATATAAAGCTGTCAGAACTCTGAATAGGGAACATGTTGACCCTATTAAGCTGCTCTTACAACCGTTCCCTTCTAAAAACACTCTCCAATGTCACTGCAGTATTGTTTGGCTAATAAATGATGCATCTTAATGTCATTTAATCATCCACAAATCTTGTCAGTGCATGAGGCAACAATACACTTGAGATTGCCACTAAAATCAGCATGGAAGAGATTTCATGAGCTCACAAATGCAGTGCATACATCATTCTCTCTTCATTGTGCCACAAATGCCTCATAAAGTAGGTATCAAAAGAAGCCCTAGACTGTACTGTATAGAATTTGGACAGACCATCATCATACTGGTGCTCAAAAAAGGTTATTTCAGATCAATTGGATGTCATCCAGATGTACATCACGTTGACGGGAGGCAGAAGGATCAAATCTCATATCAGGCAGTGGACTTTTCTACTAAATTTATTTATTTTTTTCTTTTAGATGGTTAACCTTCCTGTGGTATGTCTTCAACTCCAGCTCAGTTTCATATTTGAAAGGTTTACTCAGACCAGGCCTAGTAGGCTATATTCTGTCAAAAAACAACAAAACTAAACTGGAGAAACTTGGTTGTTAAAATATAAATGTTAAACAGACTCATTGGAAATACGTGCCTCTAAATACATTTCTACAACACCGTTATTACGTACCTTACTGCACGTTTTGCAGCAGTTTCAAAGTGAAATGTCCAGAGAGTGGTGCTAAAACACAAGTTGCCATAGTAATAGTAAATGGGGGATGGGATGAATAGTAAATGGGGGATGGGATGACTGGAGGTTATTTCTCACCTCTAGGCTTTCCCACTGTGGCACGTTTTTAATACGTTGGTACAGGCACGTATTCCTGCATTTTTATTATGCTGCTTGTGGTACGTATTGTGGCTGTTCAGAATTCAAAAATCCGGGGAGTGTCGCTAAAGGTTAATTTTCTATCGTGTTGGAAATATACACCAAACCCAACCCTAAACCTAACCTATAGTGTTAACAAATGCAAAAGTGATTTAAAAACGCAATTGTTGATGCAGCCGTGCTATTTTAACTTCCTCATGCGGATTTGAACTGTTTTGTCGAACCATAGTTTCACGGGGTTCGTACCAGAGCTCTTCATCTCTCAAGTGCAATGCCGTATTCCGTGAGCTACCGAGCAAACCTACTGAACTAGAAAACTAATGCATATGAAGCTGGATATGTGACAACAATATTTAAAAGTATCAGTTTTCAAATCGCGCAGGATGTAAAAAATATTTTGAAGTCATAACATAATATTCTGCAAGCAATTGTGTGAAAATTAGCCTTTGTAAATCAAAACATTGTAAATCATACTTTGTGTGAAAAAGAATAAAAGTTGTTCTAGGGTTAATTACAACTGGATACAGCAGTGATTCGTACATAGGTACGTATTTGTTTTTGGTTTTTTTTCATTTTTTCAGAAATGTAGGCTGTATAGAGGCACATATTTCCAATGAGCCTATGTTGCAATAAAGGCAATTCCAGCTTTATCTCATAATTCTGACATTTTTCTTCTTTCTTAGAATTGTAAGATATAAATTTGCAATTGTAAGTTTTAAACTCCAAATCTGAGGTGTAAAAGACTACAATTCTGACTTTACAACTCACAATTGTGTTATATAAAATGTCAGAATTGCAAGTTTACATCTCTCAATTTTGAAAAAAAAATGCAAGCTTAATTGCATGTTTAAATCTTCCTTTTTTTATCTTCCTTTTTTTTTTCTTTTCGCAGCTGTGATTTTATATTCTGAAATTCTGACTTTATAACTTGAAATTGCAACTTTATATTTTACGTTTCTTTTTTTGTTCTATCTACTTGTGTTCTTTTTTAATTATTATTATTATTATTATAGCTATGTCGATTCTAGTCTATTTGTCTATGTGTCTAGTCTATTTTATATCACATGATTCTGATAATTTTTTTTGCAATATTTAAACATGCAATTGCAAGAAAAAAGTTGGAATTGTGAGATAAAAAGTCACAATTACCTTTTTTAGTTGACATGGTTGCCACAATTTCTAAAGGTGACAAATAAAATAAAGCGTAACCAATATTTAATGTGAATGCTGTGATTTTAGTCTTCTCTAGAAATATTCAAATCTGGAACTCTAGATATTCCTTAAGGTAAGCTCTCAGCTAGAGGTGAGTTGGCATCTGAAACATTCTTGAGAATCATATGATGACAACGCACAGGTGGGCCCATCAATTTTAAGGCTGTTTACATGCCCACCAGATGTTGAAGTTTATGACCAAAAGGAATGTGCTGTGGGCATACAGATGTTCTTACCTGACTTCTCCAATCCAAACCCTCAGTGGTCGCAGCTGTTTAGTAAATGACACCCATGTTTGTATCCATATTACTAATGATTTCATTTCAGTTACATATTTGTAAAGCAAAACAGTCATTATAAAATATTCTGGAGATTAAAGTGTGTTTTGGCTTATTATTTCCTTTTTCTAGTAGGCAAACTAATAGAGGTTATTTTAAAGCATAGAGGTTTTAAAGGTTATGCTTTCCATTATTTAGATATTCTGGTACTGACACTATCGAGGGAATTCACTAAACAGTTGCAACTCAAAGCACTTTTGTGTGGTATGTCAGCGGAAATACTTGCGTCTTATTCACTAACCAGAGGTGGTTATCACACAAGAGCTTCAAAGTGGGGTGTGAATATGTATTAAATTTATAATCTCTCTCTCTTCCATCAATACAGATACAACATTTTGATGACTCATTCTACACTTGAGTTAAATGTCAGTTAAATATCCACTCATTTACTATTTACTATTTCCAATGTAAATAGGGTAACCACTTTCAGGGTTACTACACACCCTTCATTACTTCATGTTCATATACATACATATTTAATAAAGGATGATACTCTATTCCTTTATTTTTTTAATTGATTTTTTTTAAAGTGTGAATCATTATTCATTAAAAAATAACATCTTGAAGCTACTGCTCAAATAAAAGAGGACAATTGCTTTCAATGCAATTTCTTAATCAAAGATTTAGTAATGGTGTTACTGGATTTTCCCTCAAAGCATAAATGTTTCATGTTTTAAGTGTGAACACCCCAGTCACTAGGTAGCAGTAGTGTGAGTAGTTTAATTTAATTAGAGAGGACCTTGCCATGCCCAAACAGTGGTCACACAGTGTGGCACAGCATGCCAGACGGGCACATCCTGTCTGAGGTGTGAGGAATATTAAACATGACAGATGGCTCATGAATCATATAGGTGCACAAGCAGCAACAATGGAAACTACTTTCCTGTGAAAGAAACAGAGAGAGAAAGAACAAGTGCATCAGATTCTATGACGTACTACATTAAAATTAAATGTTATCCACTTCAAACACAAGTTTCTAAGATATGCAAGTCATCCAGTTATATTTAGTTATGGTTGTTGTGGAAGGGAAGTTAAAAAAAGACAGGACTGTGAAACACATTATGCCTTTTAATTTATAGATTAAAGTCATGTAAATGTGAAATAAGTAACAATTCTTTGCAGAGAATATAATGTCATGCATTATATCATAAATAAGATAAATAAACTGACAAATGTGAGATATAAAGTCACAAATTTTACAATTACAAAAATTAACACCATTTCCCATTACTATATGCCATCAAAGCGGTAATAATCTGGTGTTTTGAGGGCACTGTTGGTGCTGAGGAGTAGAAAGGCAGATTTGTCATTTCACATTTTTAATTTTACATCTGCACTGGTTTGTCTCCAGGTGTCCACAGCAGGTCTCTCGGTTGGAGGCTCCTGAGAGTCGGCGGCTCCTGTTGTCTTTACAGCAGTGGTCACGAGGTGCTGTTCACTTCAGGTGTGCTTTATCACACACTTCCAGGAGCATTACTAGCCAAGTGTTCCCTGTTGTCTGGCTCTTGGAGGGTGATAGGAGGGCTGGGGCAGGACCCTCTGTTGCACTGCCCGCAGTTACTTTTAAGTATGCTATAAACTCTAGTACTTTTTTCTTTTTTTTAGAAAAAAAAAAGCATTTAGAACTGCTGTACTGCAGAATCTGAACTGTCTCCCTAAGTTGAGTTTCCATAAGTGATTCTGCTGTTTTCCTGTTTATCACAGTGAAGCTGCTTTGACACAATACTATATTGTATGAAGTGCTATAGAAGTAAAGGTCACTTGACTTGGTGAGTCTCTTAAGCTAACCATAACTGCATTTATTTGATGACATTGTAAAATGTAATTAACTCCTGTAATGCAGGGCTGAATGTTCACAGTCATTAGTCCAGTCTTTAGTATCACACACTGAAAAAAAGAAGAAAAAAAAAAGAAAAAAGTAACCAAAAATGGTAACATGGAAATGAACATTGAATGCCCAAAAATCAATCATTTATATCAACAAAATCAAGTAGAAATAACTCTTGAAGGTAGCAATTGCAGGTTACAGTGCACGATACATTTCTGATTATTATCAATGTTGAAAACAGTTGTGCTGCCTAATGCATTTGTGTACACCATGATACTTTTTTTTCTTCTTCCAGGATTCTCTGATGAGTAATTTTATTTCAAATTTCCACATTTATTTAAAATAGAAAACTTTTGTAATATTATAAATGTCTTTACTGTGACTTTTAATCCATTTAATGTAATATTTCACAATATGACTGTTTTTACTGTATTTTGATCAAATAAATGAGCATAAAATACTTTTTTTCAAAAACCTTCAAAAATATTAATTATTCCAAACATTTAACCAGTAGTACCCATATATCCACTGTGTATTTGCTGGTTTGATGTTTAGGCCATTATGGAATTTAGAAATCCGAAGAATGCATAAACCTTTATATTATTATTATTATTATTATTATTATTATTATTATTATTATTATTATTATTATTATTATTATTATTATTATTATTATTATTATTATTATTATTATTATTATTATTATTATTATTATTATTATTATTATTATTATTATTAATATTAAACCTTACCGAGCAAAAATGATTGTATGTACACATCCTTCAGATAGTGAACTTGTGACCAAGGACAATATGTAGAGCAAACCACACCAATGGCAGAATACCTATTCTGCATTTGAATCATAGGCTGCGTTTACACTTGGTATTAAAATGTGTTTCTGTCGATCTAACACTAGGCGTAAACTGATTTAAAAAAAAAGTTTTGAGGTAGTCAAAAACACTTTTGACTAGAACTGACAGATCACAGACAGTTCAGACAGCAATACCTCCAAGTACCATCACATCTAGTTTTGAAGTCCCACAGGGCTTTTTACACCATAAAATGAAAAGAACATTAATTTACACCATCAAACTTTCATTTTTAGTGGAACTCTCAATGAAAACCTTTAAGTTCTGTAGTAGCTTACAATCATTTTTAAAATGCTCCTCATTTCAAATCTACTGAAGTGCTGTCATCTCCTCCTCCTCCTCTATGTTGCATTACTACATTTAAAAATAGCTTGTAACATTTAGTCATACTTTGAATTACGCAAATGTTAAAACAGAGCTGCCAAAAACTCACAAGCACCACTCCTGCTTGGGGTATGTGTACATTGTAAACAATGTTCAAGATGAAATACTGTAAAAATAATTTAGTAAAAAAAAAAAAAAACGTTAATGGTAAGTTACCTTATCATATACATTGAAATACTTAAACTTTACATTTATGTTTTACTTAATTTACTATGAAAACTGTAAAAGGACATTCCCAGAAATCCCTGATTGACACATATGACAATTTGTTTTCCTTTATGGTCACCAGTAATGTACAACAGTGATTTTTTTGTATTACATTTAGTTATTTAGTTAATATTTACTCATTCTTTTAGTGTAATATGTGTTGAGTTTAGTGTTTGGTTGAGTTCTGCACTGTCTATAATACTGTATGATTATTGGCCATGTTTTATGGACAAGTCTCTCTCCTCTTTTTCTTTCTTGTGTCTTGATATTGTCTGCATATGCCAACTACCTGATGAAGTGTTTCAAGTATGCAGTGTTAGGTTTTGAGATCATGTCTATTAAGTCTAAGAGCAGTCCTCATTTTAAGCCAATTTTGCACAATTAAAAAAAAACAAAATAACATGAAGGGTAGCATCAGGGGATGTGCAGTTCTTTGCTACCACACCACAGATTGCTTTCTAAAACATTGTCCTGTTTTATAAAATAAAATAAAATCATTTGTCACTGGAATTAACACTGTCAGTGCTCATATAATCAATGTAGTGTATACTTTTATGTAGCCAAATTCAACTTAACCATAAGAACTCTTCATTACAATGGTAACCAAAAAAAAAAAAAAAAAAACTTTGTAATATGTCAAACGTAATAGCATTAAAAAGTTATTCCTTTTTCTTAAAACACATAAAATAATGCTTATTTTAACATTTATTCTTATTCACGTTTCTGCAAAGCATGCTACGAACTAGTACAAGTGTAACAAAAAAAAAAAAAAAAAAAAACTTTGTAATATGTCAAACGTAATAGCATTAAAAAGTTATTCCTTTTTCTTAAAACACATAAAATAATGCTTATTTTAACATTTATTCTTATTCACGTTTCTGCAAAGCATGCTACGAACTAGAAATCCACTGGCCAATTTTCAAAGGTATCAAGACAATTTCATTAAGGTACAACAAATTGTTAAAATTTAAAAGGAATAGTTCATTCAAAAATGAAAATTTACTTACCCTCCAAGATGTATTTGTATTTGTTTCTTCGTCAGATTTGGAGCAATTTAGCATTTCATCACTTGCTCAACAAAGGATCCTCTGCAGTCAATGGGTGCCATCAGAATGAGTGTCCAAACATCTGATAAAAACATCAAAAATATAATCCACAAGTAATCCACACATTGCATGATTTTAAGAAAAAAAACAAAAAAACAATTGGGGCATTTTACCGTCAAACTGTCGCTTCTGGCTAGAATACAATTGCATAATCCATAATTATACTTCAGGGAAAAGTCCATCACCTGTTGTCTCTCACATCAAAATCCACTGACACATTAGTTTACAACTGTTTTGGACTGTTTTTACTTGTAAATGGATCAATGCATATTTCTCTCCTGATTCAGAAAAGATGACTTCTTCACTTGAGAAAGCAATGCCATGGATAGAGGATTCTGCATCTTGGATGGAATTGTTTCTTATGAGGTTTTTGTTTGACAAGATGTTAACTGATGGACTGGAGTAGTGTGGATTACTTGTGGATTATTGTGATGTTTTTATAAGCTGTTTGGACTCTCATTCTGACGGCACCCATTCACTTCAGAGCATCCATTGGTGAGCAAGTGATGTAATGTTACATATTTTCCAAATCTGTTCTGATGAACTTGGATGGCCTGAGTGATATTCATTCATTCACTCACTCACTCACTCACTCACTCACTCACTCACTTATTTATTTATTTCTGTAAATGTTAATTTTGAGTGAATAATTGTTTTAAAAGTTTTAATTAAATCAGCTAATCTGAAGTTTTAAGTTGTAACTGTGCATTTATTTGCATTGTGGTAACTGATCCTCAATTTTTTTTCACTGTGTATTTTAATTGACTTGCACTTGTCTTGCATTTAATTATACTGGCCAGCTATACTATCATCTGTTTGATTTTGCACCAAGGCCTAGGAGAAATGCCATATCTTTCCCCTGTGCAAGGCACATGGTTGAATGACAATAAAGCTTGACAAGAGCGACTGAGCAGACAGCCAAAGCGACAGAACATGAGGGTGATGAAGGTAATTCACAGCATGTCTATTAACATTTGTGAAGACAAGCAGCCAAGTTTGACAACAAATAAGATGCATCTTTGATCATTATAAATGCGTTTGGCTCTCCGCATGAGACAAACAGAGGACAATGAGGAAAATGAGATGGCTTGTGAGGTATTCTCTGGTCCATTTTAAAGAACATGCCAAATTACAACCCTCTGCCTGCTGATTGGCCATTGAACAAGTCCAATTGCAATGCAGCAAGGGAGAGTTTAGAGGAAAAGGATATGTCCAAGAAATCTGTTACAATTAAACATATGCCTGACTGTTTGATTATACTGTAATTGGAATAAACGCTGGGATCGTGGCAGTTTGAAGGTATTGAGAGAACACTAAGGCTCTTAGCCTCATGAAAGCAATTACAGTACTTCCCTCCCCTCATCACGATCAGTTATGTTTACAGGAAAGATGAGCACTTCAGAGGCACGAACGCTGTGAGGGAAGTGAGAGCGACTAAACAACACAGAAAAGGCTGATGCTGACAGTTCTCAGCTGTGGTCAGTGTTTTGTCATCTTCTGTGTTCTGGCTAAACTTTCCAGACAGGAGCATCATGTCACACATTGAAAACTACAAAACAAGTCCTGACTCAACTGACCCTCACGTGGCTGTCTCTTACTGGCTCTCAGCAGAAGGAAAACAGAAGAAAAAAAGCATAGAAGATACAAAAAAAAAAAAAAAGTAAGACATGTTAAAATATATGGACAGTTTTCAAGAAGTGCCATTAGTATTTATTTTTTTTTTTTTAAGTTGCATTCAAAATCAACTTGGCCTGAAAATCTATGAGCCTAACACTTTAGCACAGTGTAAACTATAAGTAATATTTTAATGATTTTTACATTGGGTTGTATAAGGTCAGCGGATATGATGAATACAAATGATGTTCATTTGTACATATGTGAATAAAACATTTTTTAAAAATAAACTTTTTTTTTTTTAAAGAACTGCTGACCTTCAGCCAAACATTGGAAAGTCCTTGGCCATTACACCAACAATATTACTCATATGAGACAAGATGTGTTGGCTTTGAATCAGTTTCAGAACAGAGCAGAGTTAAAGGAATGGTTTAACTTTTAAATTTGTATGATTTGCTAAAAAAGTTATGAAGCTATATGTTTGCTTTGAATACTGGGGCCAGTTGCATAAACTTGGTGACAATGTTAAGACTGTCTTAATAACTAGTTTGACTAACTAGCAGTTAACCAAATGGTAATTAGTCTTAGTTTCAGATTCAAATTAGACCAATATACCATTTTACGTAACTGAATTCAAAAAGTTATGAGCGGTCTTGAAGAAAAAAAATAATAAATCAGATGGCTAACTTTTAAGACAAGTCTAAATAGTTATGCAACTGGCCATTGATGTTTGCCATCAATAATGGCAAACCTGACATGGCTTCATTTATGATGCTTTTGTTAGACACCGTCACTACATTTACATTTTTTTATGCATGCCACTATGAACCATCAATGTACAGAAAATGGCTGTGCAAAGATTTTGGGGGACATAAAGTTTGTGTAAAACTAAACAAAAATTAGATTTTCTTTTGCAACTAGCTGAAATAAAATTAATTCATTCATTCATTCATATTTAAGCCATTAACCCCGCTTTGTTTTAGTTCGGTTTTAGTTAATTTAATAACTCTAGTTTGGAACATCATAACATTGAATAAATTAAGATAAAATTCTAATTTTCTTGCTTGTGTGACACATGACACATTTTATTTTCTGGAACCATGTTTTGATGTGTATCCACCTTCTTCCTCACTTCACCATGGGTGGCACCATTACTGTAAGTTGCTCCACATTTTCATTTAGATGTTGTAATCAGCTAGACTATTATATGTTGCTAAACTTCTAGAATCATCTGTGCTCTTAGAGAGTATCATGACAGCAACAAAAATATTTAAAAAATCAAATGTTACGACCACAAGACCAAAACAAGGGCTGAATGCCAATTGTTATCAATTGAATGCGATTTTATTTAATGTGATATAGAAGAAAAACTAAAGGAAGCCTTTGAGGAGTTGTCAACAATAGTTTTTAATGAGCTTTTCATAACAAAAATGGTGAAATGCTAAACGTTCTGTCTTCCCAATATATATACATACTGATAAAAAATGTACAGCCTGAATGCACTGTAAGTCGCTTTGGATAAAAGTGTCTGCTAAATGCATAAATTTAATTTAATTTATATAGTGAAAATACTGTAACTTCAGAAATGATTCAAATTCAAAGCACCTGGAAAGTGTTTACTGTGAACTTAGCTGCTTAAAACACTTATTATGAGATGTGCTTTCACTTTGAAGCACACAGCAACTTACATAGGTGAAGAACAGACAGTGATGTTTATGGTACTTCTTAAAGGAATAGTTCACCCAAAAATGTACTCACACTCAGGCCATTCAAGATGCAGATGAGTTTCTTCATCGGAACAGATTTGGAGGAATGTAGCATTACACCACTTGCTCACCAATGGATCATATGCGGTGAATGGGTGCCGTCATAATGAAAGTCCAAACAGCTGATAAAAGCATCACAATAATCCACATGGCTCCAGTCCATCAGTTCACATAATATGAAGTGAAAATCTGTGTGTTTGTAAGAAACATACATATTTTTAGCTTCAAACCTTTGCTAAAATAGTCTTCTGATGGATTTTTTTATTTTTTATTTATCCCTCCAATTTGTCACTACTTTTTATCAGCTGTCTGGACTCTCATTCTGATGGCACCCATTCACTGCAGAGGATCCATTGGTGAGCAAGTGATGGAATGCTAAATTTCTCCAAATCTGTTCCCATGAAGATACAAACTCATCTACATTTTGGATCTCCTGAGCATGAGTACATTTTCATCAAATTTTAATTTTTCGGTGAACCATATCTAGAATCATTCCTGTGCTGCCATCTCAAAATAATGTTGTCATGACGTAATGAGATTATGGACACTGAAACCATACAAATCTAATTATGACATCTGTTTCTTAGCTGTCCATGTAGTTTGGTAATACCATTAAAACAAGTTACGAACTGGAAGTCCTGAGCATTCTCCAATGCATAATGCAGAAATTTGCACATCAACATATGCACAGTGCACATTTTTAAGTTACGATTAAACATTGTTTCAGGTAAATCACAAGTCTCCATGAATTCCAGTCATTAGAAAGTTAGACATAATCTAAAAAAAAGGATGTTTAGCTTTGTGCTCGTCTTTCATCAGCTATGCATTGTTTCACCCGACACTGTGCCCAGGATTCGAAAATAGGATGTAGGATGTCGAGAAAATCACAGCGTTTATTCCCTGTGGAACATTTCCTTTTCAAAAAGCTTTTGTAATTTCCCATTTCGTCGAACCAAACTACAGGTCCAAAAAGAACACAACCATTTGCAAAGCCATTGCCTGAAGACGAAGGAAATCAAAATTCACTCTCTCTCTCTCTCCAGTGTGAAGTGATTATGGATATTTCATAATGGCAAGCTACAATTGTAGCTTGCATGATTATGCGCCACTTTCAAGCTCGTTATGTAAGGAGTACTTCGCAGCAATCAATGTCTGTTTGTGACTATTCATTGAAGCTCCAGCAAAACTCTATTCTATGGAATGCATCCAGGCCATGTTATATCGCACCATTGTATGACAAACTTCCATGAAGGAATGTTGTTTTAGTTAGGGAAATGTGTTAAAATAGGCATAATAAATGTAATTTTGAAACATATTATTGCACCTGATGTGTGCTATATAGTACATTTACATCTCTACATGTAAAAATGTAAAAATATGGGCCACAAGTATTCAGAAAATTCCATGAATCTTGAACCAATGAATGAGCATGCTTAGTAGTGAGTCTTTGGAAATGATGAGAAAGATTAAATTGGAAGCATATATGTCTCTTTTGTTCTCTGATGGAATCCTTGCATTGCACACCTGCACTGGGGCTGTAATGTAGGTTCGCCTTTAATTTAACGGTTCAGTGAGCATGCCTGAAATAGGTTTTGAAATCTTGCATGTAAAATGCATGCATGTCAGATATTTTTAATTCAACATTAGCAATTTATGTTATATACCGTGCTGTGAAAAATAGTAAACCACATAACACTTTTTAAACCTCAATATAAATATAAACCTTGATACACTGGTCTGGTTTGATGAAAAACTTACGTATAACAAGCATATATCTTAAAGTGTGTGTGTATATATATATATATATATATATATATATATATATATATACCAGTATGGGCAGCCAGTCTTTCTTTCATATAGTACTGTACTGTATATGCTAACTGTATATTATAAACAGTGTGGCTTTTTTAACAAAAATATACGTTTTGTGAAGAAATTCAAATGCCAAAATATACATACATAAGAATATGCAAGGACATAAGTAACTAAAACATAACTATATATGATATTATGCATGTATAAAACTACTTCATATGTAATGAAGACGAAGGAAATCAAAATTCACTCTCTCTCTCTCTCCAGTGTGAAGTGATTATGGATATTTCATAATGGCAAGCTACAATTGTAGCTTGCATGATTATGCGCCACTTTCAAGCTCGTTATGTAAGGAGTACTTCGCAGCAATCAATGTCTGTTTGTGACTATTCATTGAAGCTCCAGCAAAACTCTATTCTATGGAATGCATCCAGGCCATGTTATCGCACCATTGTATGACAAACTTCCATGAAGGAATGTTGTTTTAGTTAGGGAAATGTGTTAAAATAGGCATAATAAATGTAATTTTGAAACATATTATTGCACCTGATGTGTGCTATATAGTACATTTACATCTCTACATGTAAAAATGTAAAAATATGGGCCACAAGTATTCAGAAAATTCCATGAATCTTGAACCAATGAATGAGCATGCTTAGTAGTGAGTCTTTGGAAATGATGAGAAAGATTAAATTGGAAGCATATATGTCTCTTTTGTTCTCTGATGGAATCCTTGCATTGCACACCTGCACTGGGGCTGTAATGTAGGTTCGCCTTTAATTTAACGGTTCAGTGAGCATGCCTGAAATAGGTTTTGAAATCTTGCATGTAAAATGCATGCATGTCAGATATTTTTAATTCAACATTAGCAATTTATGTTATATACCGTGCTGTGAAAAATAGTAAACCACATAACACTTTTTAAACCTCAATATAAATATAAACCTTGATACACTGGTCTGGTTTGATGAAAAACTTACGTATAACAAGCATATATCTTAAAGTGTGTGTATATATATATATATATATATATACCAGTATGGGCAGCCAGTCTTTCTTTCATATAGTACTGTACTGTATATGCTAACTGTATATTATAAACAGTGTGGCTTTTTTAACAAAAATATACGTTTTGTGAAGAAATTCAAATGCCAAAATATACATACATAAGAATATGCAAGGACATAAGTAACTAAAACATAACTATATATGATATTATGCATGTATAAAACTACTTCATATGTAATTCTACTCCTGCTTGACATGATAGGCCTAAAATCTATTTCCATCTCCCCAGTAACAGCCTGTATGACATGCTGGTGTGTAAGGCCAGCTGGGAGATCTTTATTCTGGATCTCATGTTTGTTAATGAATTATCTATTTGATTGGCTCAGAAAACAGTCACCTGCCACCTAAAAGCCAGATCTATTTTATCACTGTCAGGGCATCCAGCTCATGACAGCATGGTGCATATGAATGAAAGCTTGTGTGTGTCTTTATTGATCCAATCAATAATCACAATATAGTGTTCCTGGCACCAGCTGTCTGCAGTTCATTAAAAGCAGGGCAAGTGTCCGCTGCACTGTACTGCACACTGTGCCCTGATAAGGGGGCTCAAGTACGGAAAGAGCAACTGAAAGTCAAAGGATGCTTTAAGGATGCTGAGGACCAAAAGATGCATGAGATTAAATGGAGCAGAAATACCAATAACAACTGCCCTTGTAATTAGTGTGAACTAAAACTGGGTTCATCACATAACAAAGAAAAGAAGATTTTGATCTCTGCAAAAATAAATAATTGATGCTGAGATGAAGCAGCTCTGCAAGGAGCATAACTTGTTATCAAGTTATTGTTGCTAAAGTTTTTGACTCTAAATAGTTGCACCCCATTATCACATTGTCACACGAAGATCTGATTACCTTCTCTGTTAAAATAGACAAACATAAAGAACAATACTCTCTATTGTGAACTTCAGGTAATTTGAGGTTGACATCCCTGTCCTAAACTAACTAAGAAAAGCAGAAACAGCTCACCGGATAAAGTTTGTAACAATTACGATTTTGTAATGTTTTTGGAAAATATCAAGTCTCTCATCAAGGCAGCATTTTTTTAATCAAAAGTACAGAAAAAAACATGATATTGTGAGACATTACAATTTAAAATAACTATTTCCTTTTTGAATGTATTTAAAATGTAATTTATTCCTGTAATGGCAAAGCTGACATTTCCTGCATCATTACTGCAGGTTATTAAGCAAGTTTAAGACATCAGTGTTCAAAATTCTCCTTACCTTACTTTGATTTGCACCATATAAATAACATTGCATAATAATGATTTGTAATTTGAGGTGTTTGGTATTACAAGCAAATTCGAGAATTGTCCAAAATGATATTTCAGTGAGGTTTATAAGGGTTCCAGCACATATAGGAGTCAAGGGAAATGAGGAAGTGGATAAATTAGTAAAACAAGCTTTACAGAAAGAAATGATAATAAAGAAAAAATAAAGAAAGATACAAGTTCATTTAAGCAAATCAGAAGTCAAGGTATTAATCTGGAATAAAGCAATAGAAGAATGCCAAGTAACATGGAACAATAGAAAAATAAGTTAGATTTATCTACAGTCAATAAAGTAGATAAAATATAATATATACTGTACAGGTAAATCAAGGAAAGCAGAAGTTATTACAAAAAATAAAAAGGTTAGAGTGGTCAAATTTAAACAGCACACAAAAAAAAAAATATATATAAAAAAAAAAAAACGGGAAAGCACCCAAATTGATTATGTGAACAATGTCAGTTTAAGGAGATTATATCTCATGCAATTATTGAATGTAGTAAATAATAAAATGAAAAGAATCATGTAATGGAAGAAATGATGAAAAAATGGAAGAAATGAGGAAAAACTGAGTTCAGGAATGAAGTATTGTGAAGAAGAATGTGTCGGGTCTTATTTAGTGGGAAATTGAAGTCATTTGTTAGTTTGAGGTCATTCATCTTTGGTGGTTATGTGACGTCCACAGTTGCCAAGTCTGCATATTTTGCGAGACTTTGGGCTTCTTTTTTTGTTAAGTTGCATTAAAAAAATCACGAGTCACGTTATTTTGGGCTTATTTAAAAAAAAAAATATGGTTGCTTGTTAGGAAAACCTGACAAGCAACTTCCTTTCTTTACATTTATGGTTGCTGTTTTTTTTTTCTTTCAATATATTGTTGACACTGTCTGCTCGCAGCTATAGCCAATCAGTGCAATAATAAATGTGCTGTAGCATTATTCACAATTGGAGTAAAACTGCGTTTAACGTGCAGACATGTGACGTTGTAATCCAAGCGATGATGGTTAGTAAATGTAATAGACAAATAAGGCCACCAACAGAGATGTACAGAGATGGAGGAAACATGGGAGAAGGTGAACTGGGAGGAATCAGGGACCTAATTTAATTTGTGAAATATTTTTATAATGCATTAATCATTAATTGAGCAGTAATACTAATAGTAGATCAATATGGTTCAAGTTTATTTTATTATACATACGTATGTGGCTATATTTCTCTTTTTTTAGAAATTTTTAGAAATTTTTTTTTTTCTCCTTTTCCATCTCCAAAAATATTCTGCTCGCAGGCGATCGGAGAGTGTGTGACCTCTCCCTTTGTAGCAATTTGATGATGTTTGTAAAACAACTTCTGTTTTTGCTCTTTTAACACCAGCTGGTTTCAGTTTACTATGTTGCAGGCTAATTTGTTGATAATAAACAATTGATAATAAATAATATTGATGATAATAAATAATATAATGATATTGGGCTTGTTTCTGGCTTCTTTTTGAAGCTGCGGTTGCTTATTTATCTTGCCAGAGTTGGCAACACTGATCACGTCCGTAAACAGAAAGAAGACCCGGCTACTTTAAGACGTGTGTGTGTGGGTCATTTGAAGCTTGTTCTTACAGTGCTTGTTTAATTTAAACTTGTCATTACGATGGTTGCTTTTAATCGGTAAAGTTAAATATGGCAAACATCGTTAATATCAGAAGAACCTGCTGTCAAAACTAAGAAACCTCAAACTACAGAGAGTCTGCAGTCAAAAGGAGAAAGCAACAGAAACCTGTAGCAAAACGAGAGTAAAATATGGCCATGACTTTTAACGACAACTTTAAGATCTGAAGGAATTAAAAACTGATGCAGAGATGGTGTATTTTTTCTGCTGAACAGGTAAGTTGTTTGAGTGGCTCAATAGGTAGCTAACCATCACTTGATTCAGATAGGTATTGAGCTTGTTTTCTTGTTTCGCTATGGTCGGTGAGGTAAATAGCACTTATTTTCTGTTTGTTATGAGAGAGAGAAAAAGCATTTGAATTTCATATTAAGAAATTCTTTTAACCCAAAAAGCAAACTATGTTCCCTTCGAACTGGTTGTATTTAAAACTGGAATATAATTTAATTTCATTCACATGTGTTTCATAAACACATAGTCCTTTCTGGATTACAATCCGCCATCAAAATTATGCATTTAATTACTCCAGCTGCTGTGAGAAAAGGCTATAAACGGTCCGCCACCTGCAGGATCCTCACATGTGATAGCCTAGAAGCCGGAACAACTTCTTTATGTTTACAGACGTGACGTAATGACGCAGCAGCATGCTCGAATTTCCTGTGAAAACCTACCCGTACCACTCAAATTAGAAAACATTATTATAAGCTAACCGTTGTGAATTGGGCTAAAGGAATGCAATAGTTTTGAACACTGGCTGGTTATGTACTTGCTCAAATATTGATTTCAGATCATTTTTAACCAAAAAAAGTTACGGACTGCAGCTTTAAGCAGTCCTAGACTTTAAGACTAGATTTATCAAAAGTGACAGTAAAACATTCATAATGTTGCAAAAGTTTTCTATTTAAAATAAATACTGTCCTTTTGAGCTTTCTATTCATCAAATAATCCTGGAAAATGTAGGCCTGTTACATTTCCCACAAAAAAAATAAAAAATAAGCAGCACAATTATTTACAACATATATGATGCTGAAAATTCAGTTTTATGTTGCAGGAATAAATTACATTTTAAAATATATTTAAATATAAAACAGTTATTTTAAATTGTAATTGTCATGTTTTTTTGTTTTTGTTTTTACTGTATTTGTCATTGAATAAATGCAGTCTTGGTGTGCATTAGGGACTTCTTTCAAAATCATTATTAATAATAATAATAATAATAATAGTTCCAAACTTTTAACCACTATATTCAGTTTGAGCAGTGGAGACAGTAATGCAAATATCGTTATCTTCTATCACTCCCTTTGTTGTCATGCATGTTAAAGCTGTTAATGAGCACTCACTGTGCACTGCTGCAGTACTGTATATCTTCACAAGCCACATTTGAGCTCACAGCTGAACCTTTGCATCTGTAACTTTCCTTTGAGTTTGAAGCACATAGAGGACATGAGACCGGATTAATTAATCCCCAGACACAGGCTGATACTCAGGGGCCAGTGCTGTGGTACCACACAGATGCACAGACTCTCAGCATTCAAATGAGCTGTCATACAACACAGCATCCTCATGCTCACTGACACAAATTGCTGCTCAGGACACGTGGGCATATCAGTTTGAGAGAGATTGTTTGCATTCGCTGCCAAAAGGGTTTTTTCTTAATTAGGACTGAATGTAAAGGTGCCGTCGTATTGCCACAGGTAATTATGATGCTGTTATGCGTGTCTTGCGTATCTTTTCTCTCTCTCTTTCACCTTTGCCCACTTTGCTGGGCAATAGAGACAGATGTCTGCTGTTGACTCACTCCACATGACCACAGCAGGAAAATTGTATTTCTCCACACAGGAGAATTTTATTAAAATTTTAGAAATTAATTTTTATATTAATTTCAGAGACAAATTGCTCGTATATAAATGCAATAAGAATTGCTTTTTATTCTTATTATTTTTTAATTATCTACTTATGAATGAATTTATCTCATTTTGTGCAAGCAAGGATATTTGCACTGAATAATTCATCAAAGGAAATTTTGAATGCCTTTTTTTGTCATTACATGGCTGGGCGGTATAATAGTTTGCCATGTGATGTTAGAAAAATGATCAAAAGCTTAGACCAGGGATCCTCAAATCTGGCTTGTGAGATCCCCTTTCCTGCAGAGTTTAGCTCCAACCCTGATCAAACTCACCTACAGTACCTGTGATTTTCTAGTGATCCTGAAGACATTGATTAGCATGCTCAGGTGTGTTTGATTAGGACTAGAGCTAAACTCTGCAGGAAAGCGGATATCGCGAGCCAGATTTGAAGATCCCTGACTTAGACATCGCAGAGATTTATTGCAGCATGCTTTATTAACCCTATCAAGCTTACTGTATCTTAATTTATACGAACATGTCTAAGGCCTCTAAATTATCAACATTATCAAAACTTTGCTGAAAAACCTGTACACAATCTATTACATGCCCATAGGTGGAAATTGCAAGGGTGTCAATGGAGCTACCCCATCTGAGGGTTGTCCTCTGGTAAAAATATTTAAAAACCACGCTGTGTATTGTAAATAATATAATGATATATACTTAAAATAATTGTGTAAGCAGTAAAACAATACAAATGCAAACGGGGGAAAAAAATGCATTTACCTCACCTACTCACACAAGTCCGATGGGAGAAAACAACGTTCTTCAGTAGTTGTAGAGCTCCAGTAAGTAGGCTGTCAAGGCTATTTTATTCACTTTAAACATCAGATGATGCTGAGTCATTAATAAATTAGTCATGACAAAAAAGTGATGATAACTGATGTATTTTCCATGAGTCCACTATGTTAGCAATTACAACGTTACCTAGCTTGTTTAGTAGCGTGTTTAACCCTTGTGTGGGGTTTATATTTTTGTTACTCAGCCAGTGTTCGTGGGTCTGGTGGACCCGCTGAAGTTTTGGGTTTTTAATTCAACACAATCAAAAATTATATGTTAAAATACTCAACAGATGTTTACTTCATCCCAATTACAAGCAATATAAACAGCATATATGGTCAAAATTTGCCCTTTACCTTTGTTAGAGCACATTTATGAATTAAAGTGCTACAACTTTGTGCGGGAACGGCAGGGGCAGAAACACAAAATTCACACTTACACTCACACTCTTACGGACTATCTCTCTCTCACACACACACACACACACACACACACACATAAACACACATACACATACTAATAGCAGGCCCAGACAATAGGAGGACAGAGTGAAGGTACACAGGACCTAAAATGTTCACTCTTTTATTACCCCCAGGGCCAGTGGACCCGAACATCCTGTATGTAATATAAATGTGTAGGGGGCGGTACAGTCAGAGGCCATTGAAAATTTGTTCTGATAAATGTTCTTCACAGAAAATGAGCTAAGGCCAATGAGTCTGAGTTTGAAAAAATAATTAATAGTATCATTTTTCTTTTGATAAAAAGTGAAAACGGGTCCCACAGACCCGAACACCATACAAGGGTTAATATTGTAGCTTGTTGGATAGTAAGTCACCCATTACAACTAACACAGTGATAAGCCTATGTGTGAACTGATATTTATTGTACCATTGTCTTGGGTTTTGCTCAATATGATGTTAAGTGGCAGATCAGTGGCTTGTTTGCAGTTTAATATCTAAGAGATGTCCTCTGTCCCAGACGAAACCTGAAATACTATGTGGAGGATGCAAAATAAGTTAATAATAATATTTTATATATATATATATATATATATAAAATATTATTAGTACTTTTTTACGATGTGCAATAATTGTACTTACTGTATATGCTGCCACTTAATAAGTGCAATAATTTTGTTTAAGATGCCGCAAATAACTAGGTGCATTATTTCATATTCATATGCTGCTGTCAATTCCTTATAGTGTTATATATATTTTTTAAATGCATGCTGTTGCAATTTTTATTATATTTTATACTTTTATGCTGATTTTGTGACGCATGTTTAGTTTAGTGAAGTATTTATGAGCCAGTGGAACAGAATTTTGTTCATATGTGCACTGTATGTACAGTTGAATGACAAATAAAAGCTACCTAACCTAACCTAAGCTACCTAACCTATGACAATGTTGTGTTGCTGGCTAGGTAAAATGACAAAGAATAGAAAAACGAACATAAGATCATTTTTCAGTGCAACAAAACACCAAGTAGCTACATAAAGTCCCCATATTTGGCCTTAATAAAAGGCAAAACATCTTTGTGTCCCTTTCAAAAAATTGCTCGAGAATTTGTATGCATATTGTTCCCCCAACAGTTAGATGAAGTCTACGCCCATGTACGCCAATGTAAGAATAACTTTTATATTGCAAGTAATAGTTAAAGATGAACACTTAATAGGCTTAATGGACTGAAGCAGCTCTGGTTGACATGATTACCCATACATCAATTCTTGGAAAAACCATGTTCAAATGTGAGTATCAAAAATGATAATCAGGCTTGTGAGGAAAATTTATTTGTTCATCTCTCAATCATTATTGTATTGTATTGTAGCCTACATTATGATTTGCCCTCACAATAAAACTTACAGAGCTTTTATTATAAAACTAAGCATTTAAATATCATGTTACTAGGTTAACAATAAACATTTTATTGGTACAGTATTTATTGCGATATTAAAAAAAAAAATCAAGAATTGGGGGAAAAAAAAAAAATTGTACATTTTAAAGTTCGATTATTCTATCTAATGCCCTTTGAGAGTTCAAAATGAAGCGCTCCAACCCATGTTCCTACACTCTAAAAAATGCTGGGTTAAATACAACCCAGCGATTGGGATGTTTTCAACCAACAGTTGGGTTAAATGTTTACCAACAACTGGGTCAAAACAACCCAATTGCTGGGTTTGTCCATATTTTACCCAGCGCCGGGTTGTATTTAACCCAACATTTTGAAACCTTAACTTAATGTTCCTAATAAAACTTAACTGTCTCAGTTGAAATTACATTCACACTGGTGTTTTAGGAAGCCAAACAAATTAGCATGTAATAATAATAACAACAACAATGACAGTAATAGCCATATACTGTAAAACAATTGCACTACCTAAATGAAAATGAATATTTAATAAGTATATTATTTTTGCTTTTCACTACAGTAGGGAAATGACAATACTTCTTTCCTAATTTGGGCTGCATTTAAACCGCTCGCTGTCAGCAATTCTTTTAAGCTTTTATTTTGACGGAAACGGCAGCAGACCTTTTATTTTTAAGGAAAACTCCAGCTTCAGTGAAAAGAGGCTTACAAAAATGTGTCTCACTACAAATCTAGTGAACAGTCGTGGTATTGAAGGTGGAAGAGAGCGCTGTACATTCACTCCCCCCACCTACAATCCCTGCTGGACCTGAGACTCCTCAGGGTCGCAACCTTTGGGTAGTCTGACTCTCTAACCATTAGGCCACGACTTCCCCGTAAAAAGTCAGTGAATTGACTTGTACCTGAACTTTAAATTGGACTCGACCCTCTTTTTAGTTGTGGAATACTGTCTCAGTCTAAATTACATCCACACTGGTGTTTTAGGAAGCCAAACAAATTAGAATATAATAATAATAACAATAATTTTATATTATTGTTATTCTTATGACAATAATAGCCATATTTTGTAAAACAATTGCACTGTAATATTAATGAAAATTAATATTGTATAGGTATATTATTTTTGCTTTACACTGCAGTTGGGAAATTACAATACTTCTTTTCTATTTCTACACTTGAAAGATATTTGGACTGCATTTAAACCGCTTGGTGGCAGCAATTCATACTGCACTTTTAAGTTTTTATTTTGACGGAAACTGCAGTAGAGCCTTTATTTTGAAGGAAAACTCCAGCTTCAATGAAAATATGCTTACAAAAACGTGTCTCACTACAAATCTAGTGAAATGCTGTAATCATCTGCTGCGAAAATAAAGTCTAATTAGTGGCTGTTGCGTTTCCAAACGCGCACTTCCAAACTCACATCACGTGCAATAAATGAGTTGACTGCATTCATTTACTGTGAACGGAGCCGTTCTGAGGCGCGGAAAACACCGGATTACGAGCTGATCGCCATATATATACACTGAACAAAATTATAAACGCAACACTTTTCTTTTT
>NW_015550226.1:2190682-2197280 GCF_001515605.1 Sinocyclocheilus anshuiensis | reverse complement strand
TATATATATATATATAAAATATTATTAGTACTTTTTTACGATGTGCAATAATTGTACTTACTGTATATGCTGCCACTTAATAAGTGCAATAATTTTGTTTAAGATGCCGCAAATAACTAGGTGCATTATTTCATATTCATATGCTGCTGTCAATTCCTTATAGTGTTATATATATTTTTTAAATGCATGCTGTTGCAATTTTTATTATATTTTATACTTTTATGCTGATTTTGTGACGCATGTTTAGTTTAGTGAAGTATTTATGAGCCAGTGGAACAGAATTTTGTTCATATGTGCACTGTATGTACAGTTGAATGACAAATAAAAGCTACCTAACCTAACCTAAGCTACCTAACCTATGACAATGTTGTGTTGCTGGCTAGGTAAAATGACAAAGAATAGAAAAACGAACATAAGATCATTTTTCAGTGCAACAAAACACCAAGTAGCTACATAAAGTCCCCATATTTGGCCTTAATAAAAGGCAAAACATCTTTGTGTCCCTTTCAAAAAATTGCTCGAGAATTTGTATGCATATTGTTCCCCCAACAGTTAGATGAAGTCTACGCCCATGTACGCCAATGTAAGAATAACTTTTATATTGCAAGTAATAGTTAAAGATGAACACTTAATAGGCTTAATGGACTGAAGCAGCTCTGGTTGACATGATTACCCATACATCAATTCTTGGAAAAACCATGTTCAAATGTGAGTATCAAAAATGATAATCAGGCTTGTGAGGAAAATTTATTTGTTCATCTCTCAATCATTATTGTATTGTATTGTAGCCTACATTATGATTTGCCCTCACAATAAAACTTACAGAGCTTTTATTATAAAACTAAGCATTTAAATATCATGTTACTAGGGAAACATTTTATTGGTACAGTATTTATTGCGATATTAAAAAAAAAAATCAAGAATTGGGGGAAAAAAAAAAAATTGTACATTTTAAAGTTCGATTATTCTATCTAATGCCCTTTGAGAGTTCAAAATGAAGCGCTCCAACCCATGTTCCTACACTCTAAAAAATGCTGGGTTAAATACAACCCAGCGATTGGGATGTTTTCAACCAACAGTTGGGTTAAATGTTTACCAACAACTGGGTCAAAACAACCCAATTGCTGGGTTTGTCCATATTTTACCCAGCGCCGGGTTGTATTTAACCCAACATTTTGAAACCTTAACTTAATGTTCCTAATAAAACTTAACTGTCTCAGTTGAAATTACATTCACACTGGTGTTTTAGGAAGCCAAACAAATTAGCATGTAATAATAATAACAACAACAATGACAGTAATAGCCATATACTGTAAAACAATTGCACTACCTAAATGAAAATGAATATTTAATAAGTATATTATTTTTGCTTTTCACTACAGTAGGGAAATGACAATACTTCTTTCCTAATTTGGGCTGCATTTAAACCGCTCGCTGTCAGCAATTCTTTTAAGCTTTTATTTTGACGGAAACGGCAGCAGACCTTTTATTTTTAAGGAAAACTCCAGCTTCAGTGAAAAGAGGCTTACAAAAATGTGTCTCACTACAAATCTAGTGAAATGCTGTAATCATCTGCTGCGAAAATAAAGTCTAATTAGTGGCTGTTGCGTTTCCAAACGCGCACTTCCAAACTCACATCACGTGCAATAAATGAGTTGACTGCATTCATTTACTGTGAACGGAGCCGTTCTGAGGCGCGGAAAACACCGGATTACGAGCTGATCGCCATATATATACACTGAACAAAATTATAAACGCAACACTTTTCTTTTTGCCCCTATTTTTCATGAGCTGAACTCAAAGATCTAAGACTTTTTCTATGTACACAAAAGGCCTATTTCTCTCAAATATTGTTCACAAATCTGTCTAAATCTGTGTTAGTGAGCACTTCTCCTTTGCCGAGATAATTCATCCACCTCACAGGTGTGGCATATCAAGATGCTGATTAGACAGCATGATTATTGCACAGGTGTGCCTTAGGCTGGCCACAATAAAAGGCCACTCTAAAATGTGCAGTTTTATCACACAGCACAATGCCATACATATATTACATTTACATTTAGTCATTTAGCAGACGCTTTTATCCAAAGCGACTTACAAATGAGTACAATGGAAGCAATTAAAGTCAACAAAAGAGCAATGATATGCAAGTGCTATAACAAGTTTCAGTAGCTTAATAGAATTAGAATAAAGTGTGCTAGAGTTAGAGGGTCAAAATAAAGATGAATATTAGAAAATTATATATATACATTTTACATACTGGTTTTACATACTTTTAATACTGGCAGCAGGGTTGCCAGCTGGTTGCTCTCTGATTACACTTAATAACTTTTTTGTATTTTTGTATTTTTTTATTTAAACTATTTATTAACTGCATAAGCTTTAAATATTTAAACAAGTGTAGGATAATGCATAAGTTAATTCACCTATTTTTGTCACAAAAAAATAAAAATAATGATGATTCGACATCTCAACCTTGATAAACAGGTAAAAATGTATTTAATAAAATCTTCAAATATGCATAGATTTTTTTTTTTTTAATTAACATGAAACATTTTTTAATTACTTGAAACATATTACTTTAAAGGGGTGGTCGACTGGCTATTTTTGAAGGCTTGATTGTTTTTATGGCATGCACTGTAACGTGTTCATGCTTCGTTATAAAAAAAAATCACATTATTTTTCATATATTTTACCTTTATTCTACACCCCTTTTTCCATTCTCCTAACACGGTCTGTTCATTTCCTGGATCTATGAAGCCACTCCTTCAGAAATATGCAATGGGCTCAGATTGGTTAGCTGGCCCAGTATGTTGTGATTCGCTAACCGCCTAGTGCATGTTGTCCGGAAATGTCACACCCCTTAGCATTACAGGTAGTTGCATGTGCTCCGGTGTATGTAAACAATTGTGTCAATATTGCCTTATTAATTTGAGGCCAAATCAGACCCAAAGGTTCATACACGCACAAAATCCATGCTTTCCATATAATCGCTGTAACAAATGATACTACAGTTGATTCGAAAGGATTATTTGATTACTGCGGATCTACAGTGATAGCTACTGACTGTATAGTACCGTTAGTTTTGTCTTTATAGAACCAAATATCTGTCGCCAGAACTACAAACCCATTATGAAGACTAACCATAACACAGAACCATATTTATCATGCCTGTAGCTAAACAAGCACGTGGATAAAAGCTAAAAAGCTCTAATCAAAGAATAGTTTACACTGATCACATAAACACCAACATTCAAAGTTTGCTTGGTGGGATTAAAAATAACTTTGTAGGCATTTGACGGATAAGTATGAATTAGCATTTAGCTAACTGGCTAGCGGAGCCCTTTGTTCACATCCTTGCTAAAACATAAAATTAATGATAAAAACTATTAATGGTAAACACTCCAACAAAGAATAAAACATACTTACAGGTTGTGGCCCATAAACAACAGCTTCTGCTTTTAATTAGCACAGTAACGAGATCGGCAGTTTAAGACATTAACTTGTAAGCACAAAACACAAGATACTTCTCTTTTCAATAGAATTAAGACGTCATTGGATAAATCTAAGACATGTAACCTAATCTAACACATAAACACACGCATTCACACAGGTTGCAGAAAGAGAGAAAGTGAGAAAAGAATGAGTTTAGAAGAGTGAAAATATGAAATTCCAAGTTTATAGCAATATATGCAATTGCTTAGACCTGAACAACCATCAATCATCTAATTCACCCTCGCATTGAGTTTCTCAATGAGGCTATAAACTTTATATTAGATGCACCAGTTCAGCTAGAATCTGGAGGTTGTACTTGCGTTGCCTTTGTGTTATGGGTTTCCCTTTGTTGTCGTCATTGCAGAAAGGGGTTTTCCAATGTTGCTGATTGGCTGGAAGTTCAGTGGTCGTTTGTAGTGAAGTCTTGGGCGTTGGCTGAAGTTGTGGAGTTGTGGGCTGGTTGATGTTTTAGGCGAGCACTCGAGGTTGGACTCGAAGACACGGCTTTGCGGCAAAACTTAACTCAGAACACGAAACTCTCAACGGAAATAAAATAAACTAAAGTAAAGGAATAAAAGTAACAAGACTAGATGGTTTTTCTTCTCATCGTAATTAAGTAGCAGCGGGCTGAAGCACGCTGGAACGGAGCTCGAAGAACACAAAAAGTGATGGCAAAAACGGTGGCTTGGCTTGGCTAAGAGCCCTAACGCAAAAAGCTAAAATCAAATTTTGTTGGTGTCCTGAGTTTTTAAACTGGGCTGTTGGACACATCCCAAATGGTGTCTTGACCAATTAGACATTGTCTTAGCTCGGGCGTTGCTATGTTTCTCCTCCCAATACATAAATCAACATGTTATCTTATCATTCACATGGTCCGAATGTTCCCGCTCTTGCAGAATATAATTTTGGACATGATTTCTATAACAAGAATACAATACATTTTGCAAAGCATCGATATGCCTGTCAATTATGCTGCCAAGGTAGGAGAAACTGTCCACTGTCTTTAGCACCTACTCTCCCAGTGTTGTGGTGTTTTACTGGCTGTGTTGATCTTTAACATCTTGCTCTTCTCTTTATTGATGTTGAGGCCCAAGCTTGCTGAAGTATCAGCAACAATGTTGGCCTTTTATTGCATCAGTTGTTGGATGTGAGAGAGAAGGGCCAGGTCATTGGCAAAGTTAAGATCATCCAATTGTGTCGATAATGTCCACTGGATGCCATTTCGCTTCGGGGCAGTGGCTGTCTTCATGAGAACACTGCCCTGGTAGAATCATCTCTTGCAGAGGATCAACCTGAAAGGGAGAGAGAAGCAGCCATTGCTCCACTACCATCAGCCAAAAAGCACAAATAAGAGCCTTGGAAGCTTCTTTAAGAAGACCAGCAATGCATCTGCCTCATGTTTACTGAAGCAGATAATCAAGCAAGAGCTAAATAGCTATATTCTGGTGATGGCACCAGACAGTGAGACTGATCCTTTGGAGTGGTGGCAATTTCATGGATCTAATTTCTCACGTATGATTTGTCTGGCAAAGAAATACGTATGCATGCCTGCCACAAGTTCACCCTCTGAGAGGGCATTCATGACTGGGAGAATGTCTTCACATGTAGCAGGGCAGCACTGAAACCAGAAATGGTCAACAGGCTGGTGTTCCTGGCACGGAACTTGCGAAGAAATTGATGCGATGTGAAGTTGACACTTGATGATTGTGGCTTGAAAAGTTTACTTTGAAAACTTTGTATTAATGACCTTATTTTCCATGTAGTAATCTTCTTTGTCTCCTACTTGAAATACAGTATTTTTTACATAATATTTAATTTAGGCTTACCAGATGGTTTGCAATATGTCTTGCACAAGTCTATGTGTTGGAAAGAGTTTATCTGTCTGTCTTACTTCGGGAAGAGAGACACCAAAGTGAGGGCAGAATAATACGAGTATTGGTTGGTACTAGCTGAGGCTTCAAAAGATTTGTTTGAAAACATTAAAGTGTTTAACATATTTGAGTTTGTAATTACCTTAATTTATTATCTTGCATATAGCAAAATATTTTCATTTTCTTTATCTTCTGTGTTCATTAAATATTTTATTTAATTTTATGTAATATAAAATTTAATTCATACTGGCCAAAGTCATGTTGCAATATAATATCAATATTGTCTGGACAATGGAAAATAGTGTGATATGAATTTTAACTCATATCACCCACCCCTAAGTCAAAGACTAAATTACTGCCATAAGTCACTAATCTACAGCTAAAAAAATGCAACAGCTAGCCACCTAAATATAAGTAAATTACCGTTATTGCTGATTGGAATTCCTTGCACTGCCTTCTCAACTTCCCATCTCAACTGCACTAACACAAGCTGACAACTGAGACAAGTGTAGACTCAAAAGCGCAATAAATCTCAAGAAAAAAAAAATTCTACAGCTACAATAAGTCAACTCGTTTGTTTATTGGTCAGCGTCACGCATGATCAAGTGTATCCGATTGCATCCTACAGTAGTACAAACCACGGCCCTCCAAGATATGCATGGTTTGCCTGAGATATAAGCATAAACACAAATATCTATAAATAGCATATTTAACTGCAAATACAAAAATATATTAGATTGTGCTATATGGTAATAAATTCACTATGCAAGACAGACTTTATATGAAACTGAGATGTTAAAGTGTTCACCTTACCTTTAACAGAGGTCCCCAAATACACATATTGCTGTACTTTAACCGCTTAAACAGCACCGTTCAGAAATTTCATGACACACACATCCTCCGTGAGAGGCTACCACCAGGCTTTGACAGAGCGTTTTCATTTTGGCACCATGTTAACAGATGACTGCCTGTTGCAAAATTTATTTACATAAATTTTATAATCATGACCAAGTGTGCTGATCAAAATTAAGTTCTTGTGAATCCCAAATGTTGTCATTAAGGCATGTAATTCTTACCTTATAACCCAGAGATGTTTTTGCCCATAGCCGCTATAACGGCGGGGGATGTGTAAAATCATACCGCGATCCCGCTGCTCAAACCCCACACAAGTCTCCTTTCCAATATGAACCGCAAATGTAGGTACATTCATATACTACAACAGTTACCAAACA
>NW_015550226.1:2189685-2190038 GCF_001515605.1 Sinocyclocheilus anshuiensis | reverse complement strand
ATTATCAATTACTCCACCGGCCTCGCTCCGTTCCCACGGCTCTCGGCCCCGCCCCCTCTCATCACAGTGACATTTCCCCAACTTTACAGGAGAGCCAAAACAAATATTTTACCATAGTTTGATCTGACTTTCTGTACTGATTTCAATTGTTTATAATACAAATTTGTACACTCATGGATGACAGTACTTTTGCCAGTAGAAAGAGCTCATTAATAGCTTTCATTTGATATATAATATATCTCCATTTCACCAAAAATGTCACTTACGCCCTTCTGGTTCTCACCCCTCGAAATACATTAACATTACCATAACCATTACCATGCTAAAATCTTCAGAGAGTTGTCACGATTGAA
>NW_015550226.1:2168855-2189527 GCF_001515605.1 Sinocyclocheilus anshuiensis | reverse complement strand
AGATTTGTCATTAGTAATATATATATATATATATATATATATATATATATATAATAAAAATAAATAAACTGAAATAAGTCATTAACCACAGTTGTGAATCTCTCCTCTTGCCGCTCCTGAATCTTGATTGTCACACAATGCCTCTGCAGATTTGAAATTTACAGCAATATTCTGTACATTTGTGTCAAACCGCCAGAACCCAGAATGCATTGCAGTTTGCAGCAATTTGCCCACCATGTAATATCTACAGCAATTTTTTACAGTGTATCCGTTTTATTTTTCCCATAAAAGTAGGCGTGGCCATTTTTAAATTGAATGTGTCTGGCTTCATCTGCTTCCGGCTATTTTTAGCTGTACAAAACAGCTTGTTTGCTGCTTGATATTGCAAACTGGTGTACATTACTTTAATGTATTATCTATAATTATGAACAGGCTGGTTAGTAGTGCAAACAGTTTTACCATTTACCGCACTTTGTTGTTATTTTCCTACAGCGGCTAATGAGTCATGCACATTCTTTAACTGCTTATTTCTGTGTTGAAAAATAAGGTGGATAGAAATTGTAAAGCTGATGTCACGCCACACTGAATTCTGGGAAACTACTTTGTTTATCCACCATATTGGGAGGATCACGCTGCCTTTCCGCTATTGAGTTTAGGGCAGTATTTGATTTTCTGTTGTGATTGTGAAAAATGTAACCATTGTATGCCATTCATGCTGCATCGAGAACTGCTATAGTAAGTCAGA
The DNA here is from genome assembly GCF_001515605.1 of Sinocyclocheilus anshuiensis. NCBI lineage: Eukaryota > Metazoa > Chordata > Actinopteri > Cypriniformes > Cyprinidae > Sinocyclocheilus > Sinocyclocheilus anshuiensis. The sequence continues at coordinate 2,188,782 of NW_015550226.1, read as the reverse complement.
TCATCGTTCTGAGAGAAAAATGGACAATGAAATATGTTTCACCTTTTCTATGTGTAAAAACACCAAGGGAAGCAGGTTGTGGAGATGATGAGATGACACTGGATAGTAAATCTATTAATAATGTCACTGATTAAACCCACTGCCTATCACTCAATAAAAGAATCAGATTGCTGCGTTTTTGAAAGTTTTGATTTGTTTGGTTAAAAAATTAACATTACCTTTGCGATTATAACTTTCACTCGAACAATGAACAATGCCTAACACGAACAATGCCTAATGTGGCTTAATGTACCAAGACAGCATACTTTGTGCAGATATGCATAAGAGACCAAAATGTGAACGCAATGTGTTTATTTACACGTTAAGCGTTTTCCCCTCATACAAAGAAAATGCTTAATGTACTGAAACAGTGATATTAAAAGACCACATTCTGTAAACATAAAAAGCATACTATGTGCAGAAAAACAGATGAGCTCTAAATATGAACTTTAAATGTACTGTCTGTTTTAATGCATATGCCATGTTAAGCGGTTTCTATATTATGGTTTTCTAAAGGGAGGAAAACGCTTAATGTGTAATTAAACGTGTTGCATTAATATTCTGGGCTCAACTGCATGTCTTTTAGCGTAACTGTCTAAGTACATTAAACCAGCATTTTAAAATGCTACTATTCACAAGCTCCTAGGGATTTGTTGAAGTAAATATAAAAAGTGCAGTGTATTCATTAACCCACAATCTCTGATTCTCCTCCATGGCCATGGAAAAATTACATGGACAACAATTATACTTCTTATGTTCCGGTCTCTAGTGTTTTTAGTCAAATTAACGTATTTTCCGAGCTGATAATATAATGTTAAACCTATGAAAATGGTTTTAAAAATCACATGGCACCATAGTTTAATTACTTTAGTGTGTCACAATGTTATTTGCAATAACTCACCTGTCATAGTTTAATGAGTTGGAAGATGACATGAAGCAACTTCATGTCATGTCAAAGTTTAGCTGCACTGAAAACAGATAAGACACATACAGCATACATTCAGCTCCCAATCAGGGCAAAATCCCCTGTTTGGGGGATTTTGTCCACAAAATGATATGAGCACACATTATTTTAAGGTTTTATTTTATTATTTCACGCACAGGGTTTTAATTTAAGCGGTGCAAGCTGTCCTCGTTTTTTTGTCATCATTTATGAAAGGCATACAGCACTGGACACAGACAGATTTGCTGGTACAAGTACTTTACAGGAATTGCTTAAGCTTGTTGCTGATACTGTGGCAGCCAACAACAGCACAGCTTAACCTTGCGCACATTTTTGCATTTAGTTATATTGAAAAAGTTTCTGTTTATTTAATTCATTCGATATTTTTACACCATTTTAATATGGATTTCTTTGGAGACTGGAAGATTAGAGACCCCCAAACAATGATAAAATCCATCATGGCGGTAGTGATGGCTGCTTTTGAAACGCTGCTTCATGAAGCTTCGAAAACCTTTGCGAATCATATGTTTCGAAACAGTGGTTCAAAATTTCGAAAACCTTTGCGAATCATATGTTTCAAAACAGTGGTTCAAAGTTTCGAAAACCTTTGCGAATCATATGTTTCAAAACAGTGGTTCAGAGCACATATCAAAATGCCAAAGTCACATGATTTCACAAGGCTTCATTACGTCATAACTGTTTCGAAACATTTTGAAATTTGACTATGCAGTTCAATAAACTAAGCCAGATATGATGTTCATTAAGTGCTGTTGGGGGGGGGGTGATTTCTGTTAACCTGTGAATCTTGCAAGTTCATTGAGATCGCCCCTCAGCGGTGAACCATTGAACCAGCGTATATGGTTTTTACCTGATCTCAGACCAGTTTTAGCAATTTGTGAATTTTTTTAATGAGACATTTGTGTAATTAAAATGATGAGTAATAGTTAATTGTCTCTTACTGGCCTGTTTAGACAAGCTCTCCACAAAACATGCCCTGCAAATTAATAATAATTATTTAAAAAATGTATATTATACAGACACTTCATATTTAATTGTATTGTATTATTTTGATTGCATTTAATATATCATACTTTCAAGAAACATTTGCAGTGGGTTTGTATAAGCGTTTTTTTTTTTTTTGCATGTTTTCGCGCATCACCAGGCATCACTTAAAAACGTCTTAGGTTACTTGTGTAACCATGGTTCCCTGAGTAGGGATAGATCGTGTGTGTCATCTGATGTCAAATAGCGATGACACGGATGCACACACCTTCTAAATGCTCTGCTAGTGCTCGCCATAATAAATAGAGATAGCTCTTACTTTTTCCTTGGAAATGCACGCTTCAAACAAAACAGTCAATGAAGACGAAGAAGAGAATGATGTGTGCTCCCGGCGCCTATTTATACTTTAGTCGCACCGGTAGTGACGTCATGGCTGTCGCCGGCCAACGAGTTGGTGTTTTTTCAATGTATGCTTCAGACACGGGTCACGACGAGGCGTTCCCCATAGCGACCCCTAGAGGACGCAGTTCGAAGTTCCCATGAAAGGGAACCACCGGTATTTGAATAGTGGAGAAATATCAAGTGCTTATTTCGTAAATAAATATATAAATAAACAAATAAATAAAATCCCATGATTTTCATGCATACTTTACTTGTTAATAATAAATTAAATAGTTTAAGTCTTTCCCTGCTAGTTCTTTTTTTTTTTTTTTTAGTGCCAGCCAGCGCCAGCATTTTTGATTCCCTTTTCGAATGGGAACTCCAAGCTGCATCCCCTAGAGGGCACTTTTGGTGAATGTTTTCAGCAAGCGTGTCTGAATCATGAGTCTAAACATGACAATGAACTCGACACTGGCAGGCGGCAGCCTATGACGTCATGCCGGGTGCGCCAGAGAGTATAAAAGGGCACCTGTAAAACACATCATCCTCTTTCTTGTCTTTCAGGAGACTGTTTGTTTGTGTGTGTCTAATCAAGCAACTATGGTAAGCACTAGCACTGCGAACTGCGAAGTGTGTTCATCCGTGTCAGCGTTTCTTGACACCTGATGAATCGCATATCGGTCCTCGAGGGGGCTGGTTGCATGCATTGCAAGCACATTTCATTGAGGAAGCTTCACTCTCGTCTGTCCCTTTTCTCAAGGGAATCGGGACAGCCATCTGTACCCCATGGTTCAGGACCTGCTGCAGCTGAGGCGAGTAGGAGACTGCAATCGTGGGGTTCGCAGCAGCAAGTGCGCTCCTCGCCTCATGCCAAGATGAGCAGGAAGAGGCTGCTGAGATCAACAATGTCTCTGAGCACTCACAGCCCGCCAGCCCCGGATAAGATGAGATGTTGGATGTTATGTTGTGCACCACGGAGAGATTAGATCTGCCGTGGAAGCGTGAGCCCCCTCATGGTCGCATCGATGAACGCTTTTTGTTGGGACATAACCAACTAGCTCGTACGAATCTTCCCTTGCTACCAGATCTTCACAATTAATCTTGGGGAAATCCATATTCTGCACGCAATCATCATTCACAAGCAAACTGTGCTGATGTGGAGGGGATGCAGGAATATGGTTATGCATCAATATCTCTGATTGAAGAGACGCTGGCTAGCTAGCTCTCGGTTGGTGAGGCATCCACATTGAAGATGCCTTCTCTGCCGACTAAGCCGTTGCGTGTTACATCACGGCTGAATGCAGGCCCGGACTGGCCATCGGGAGCACCAGGAGAATTCCCGGTGGCCTGGCGGCTGATTTGGCCCACAGCCCATTTTTTTATTTATTTATTTTTTATTATTATTTATGAAGGTAGAATGACGTCAAAAAGATTTGCATACGCAGGGTAATATTTGTGGAAGTGTACATAAGACTGTAAGCGTAAATTAAATTTGCATGCGCAAGAGAAGCTTTGTAAAGGTGTAAATCGCGTTTCAAGCGCAAGAACAAATTATTTGCAGCATTTACTGTTATTCGTAAGTGTAATTACGAGTGTAATTATTTATTTTTTTACTGTATGTGTATGTTAAAAGTACCATTCCTGTAAGCGCGGAAAAATGGAAGTCAGAAGCATGCAGATCATATTTATTTTGCGTTAGCATGAAGCTGCAGTTTCACAATACATTAATTACACTTACGAATAACAGTAAAATGCTGCAAATAATTTTTTCTTGCGTTTGAAACGCGATTTACACCTTTACAAAGCTTCTCTTGCGCATGCAAATTTAATTTATGCTTACAGTCTTATGTACACTTCCACAAATATTACCCTGCGTATGCAAATCTTTTTGACGTCATTCTATCTTCATAATTATTATTAATATTTTATATCTATGCCTTCTCAATGTACCAAATTGATCATTTCTGATTTTTTCATTCGATAATAAATCATAAATCGGTTAGACTTGACTGTCAGCGCTGCGCTATACAAATCAGCTCACGTGTGTTCCACGCTTTCGTCAAACGATTCCGAACAGAACTGATGCACGGGCCTCGATGAAAGAGAGGAAGTGGCCAGAAGAAGCAGTGAAATGTAGCAACATCACTGACCTTACAATCAATATCGATTGTAAAGTTACATTAAAAAAAATAGCAGAGACAGATATTCACATGGATTTATTGTACAGGGATGGAGGAAGCTAGAGCCAGGGCCGTTGCTAGTGGGGTGAAAGGTGGTGACAATTATAGGAGCCCCCACTGCCCAAGGGGCCCACTAAATCCAGTAGTTATGCTATATATTCCCCTACTCTTATATGAATAATTTTAGTATATATATATTACAAAGTAAGCTTGTGTGCATGAGAGTTAAATGAAAACCTCAAAACTATGCAATTTAGTTAAAAATGCTTTCCAAATATCTCCTCTCTCCCCTCCATAAAAGTGGTTTAGTCTGATGGTTATTAATTATTTCATCTTAGTCAGCTACAAAAAGGAGAGGGACCCAATAAGACTGCAGTTCCCACCCCAGCTAGTGAACAGAACCAATCAGAGTTAAGGCTGCTCCGACAACAGTTGAAGTTAGAAGTAAAGTTACAGTGGAAGTGAGACTGACTGGGTACCAGTAATGTCATGAAAAGGAGAGGGAGGCCAGGAGAACTGCATAATCAGTCTCTCAAAAAGTTATTTTGCAAGACAGGTTAGTGCACTATAGGGGTGTCATTGTGATGGGAGGCCGTGCACTGCGCAGAGCTGCTGCTCGCTCCCTCATGCCGGTACATTATACCGGCGCGCACCGGCTGTGCGATTGCGTGCTCAAAGTTCCCCTCTTTCTGCACTATAATGTAGTTTGTTAAATTGTATAATATACAGAGAAATGTGCATCACGTGGATTGTTGCTGATGTGATAGCCTATATTTAAGATAACAATAAATAAATAAATAAATAAATAAAACCGCGAATACAACTCACTGCACTGGATACACTTTTTAGCTTTATTTAATAAAATATTAGCATATTATTTTCATCCAAAATTAAGAGAATGATCAATTTAAGTGATTTTTATTTTAATTGTGACTGCATTCTTTCACATTCCTGAACGTTTACCTCACCTGCTAGACACAGACTGACTGAAAATACAAGTAATACATTTATATTTCTTGTAGGCCTACTTATATTACTGGTAGGTTTATTTTATTATTTTATTAATTCCTTGCCTTTTGTTTTATTTTATTAGTTTGTACTGAATGAGTGATTGTACTGAATGATTGCTTAAAACAATGTTTCAAGTTAATAATCAACTGGTTAATGCCATTTTGATGTAATATTTTTATCAAATTTGTATAGCCTATAAATTTATATAAAATAAGCAATGTCATGCCCATGGACTGTTTTGTGTTTGTTTTCCTCCCCCACATGCTCCATGACCTAGTTTCTCCCTTGTGTTAATAATGTTAATTATTCCCTTATTTGATTCTAGCTGTGTCCCATTTATTCCCTCGTTTAGTTCCCTATTTAAGCCCTGTGTTTTCCCGAGTCCTGTGTCCTGTCTAAGGTCCTGTCTACACGGAGAGCGTTTAGCTGTATACGCATACATTTTGTATTGTATAGGCGTTTCGTCCACACAGATCAGGCGTTTTGGGAGAGTGAAACCAATATTAACTATATTTTTTGAAACCGGGTCCCAGAGTGGATAAATCTGAAAATGCCACCCTTGCGTTTTCGTATGGACAGCGGATCCGTATATTTTCTGAAACTATGACGTCATCAGCCCACGTCTCGCCCCTAGTCAGACACCACTATGTCACGTAACGGCAACAAAAACATGAACAAACACTGAACGATTGTCTTTTTTTTAACTAACATTAACACAGATTAATAAATGCATTGTTCCATGTTCGTTTGTATACCGCGAGCAAGGTTTATGCGCATAGTCCAAGTCTTCTTCTCTGTTTTTAGTGTATCTCTGTGGCAGAATTACAGTGCCACATACTGGTCTGGCATGTATACTACATCGGTTTCGTGTGGACGCAGATATTTCTTGAGACGAGGGGAAAAAAAGATTGGATAGGGAAAGCTCTGGCTTCGTGTGGACATAGCCTGAAACATCTATCCCCGGTGCTATGTGTGTGTTCCTTGTTGTTTTGCTTTCATTTAAGACTGTTCTTCGTTGAATCTCCTAAGTCTCCGCATCTCCTCGTTCCCTCTCAGTAGCAGCAGTGTGATAAGCAAAAGCAACATTTATATTGCTTTTTCTGTTGTCCAATAAATACCCAGGCACACGTACATCTACAAGATGTGTTTTGAAGAGCATTTCATCAGGAAAACATTAGTTGTGTACAAACATCTGTTAAAAAGCAGTTTTACCTAGGCCTACATTCTGAATCATAAACATCTTAAAGACATCTTCTAAATGTATATATGACATCTGGAAACATCTTACAGACGTATTGCAGATGAGCAAACACTATTAAATAAATACATCATGCAGATGTAAATGAAATATTTTTATTAAAATGTAATTATGTGATTTCAAAGCTGAATTTGCAGCATCATTACTCCAGTCTTCAGTGCCACATGATCTGTCAGATATCATTCTAATATTCTGATTTGCTGCTCAAAGAAACATTTATTATTATTATTATTATTATTATTATTATTATTATTATTAGGTTGAAAACAGATTAGATAAAACCCCTTGATAAAACCCCCCGAAAATGACGGAGGGGGCCGCATCAGTGAACAGCTGAATGTCGTTGGGGGAAGAAACGAGATCATTGTAAAAGAAAGATAAGCCGTTCCATTGTTTAAGGAAGGTAATCCATAAGCTAAGTTTGTGGCGACATGCATGAGTTAAGGTAAGTTGGTCTTCTAGAGCCTGAACCGACGATGCGAGTGTGAGGAGATGCGAGATGAAGGGGCGGCCTTGGGGAATTACTCACATTGCAAAATTGAGGTGACCGAGCAGAGATAGAAGCTCGCGGTTAGAAAAATGTCGGCTTTCTGCTAAGGTGGAAGCAGCTAAAATTTCTGTCAATTTTTTCTTTTGGCAGAGAGGCCTGAAATTTGACAGAATCTAAATTGATGCCCAGAAATTCGATGGATTGTGTTGGCCCTGAAGTTTTCTCCCGAGTGATGGGAATCCCCAGCTTGGCGAAAACTTTTTGGACCGTCAAGATATTTGCGGCTGGGATAGTATCGGGAGGTGAGATTATTAGGAAATCGTCGAGCAGGTGAATGGAGTAATTGTTAGAGATAATACAGCAAATGGCTTCTTATAACATATCGAAGATTTGAGGGCTGCTTTTGCATCCAAAAGTTAGGCGTACTGAGAAATATAGTTTCCCTTGCCAGCGAATCCCGAATAGATGCCGAGAGTCTGGGTGGATAGGCATCACCTTGAAAGCAGAAGTGATGTCTACTTTGGCCAGCCATGCACCGCGACCTACTTTTTTTAGCATGGTAATCGCTTGATCTATATCGTGGTAGTGCAAGAAATATTCCTCAAGGGGAATGAGGCTGTTAGCTTGCTTATTGTGCCCAAGAGCATATTTACTTAAGCCCATATGTCTTACTAACAAGAAACTATGCTCCTAACCACAGGTCGAGAGCTGTAGTTCCAACCACGCAAGTTTGCGGTGGTGTTTGCGAATGTTCGTTTGAACTATGGTTTCGGGAAACACCAAATCGTTGAATCATGTTGGTAACAACAGAAATTGTGACCATAGTTGGCTAACGATGCTTTTGGGAAATTCACCCCAGATTAGTTTGTGATGTTGGTTAGACAGTCTCTTCCTGTCTGAGTTGTTGACCAGAATAAGCTGCAACAACAACCAGACTTTATGCCGCAACTCACAAGACTTGCTACATGATGCCTCCTAGATGATTGCCAATTGATGGCACGTGCTTCAAACTTTAGCTTCATCTATAGAATGTGTTTAAAGGTGCATTTAGTAGTATGGTGCTAAAAAATACATTAAAAAGCTTTTTTTTTTGAGTCACCTGAATGGTGTATATTCAAATGAGATGAAGACTGAAGACTTGTAGTTTTATATTAAAAGGGTTTTTATTATGCTAGGTGCGTGTTGCCCCCTCAGAGTATTTTGCCGAATGTAAATCGCAGTGTTTTACTAAAACATTAAAGAGAATCCTTACACTCATTGGCTGCCGCCTCTGTATACTCTAAGTGATGTTTTATTAACAAATTTCGGGAGGAGCTCGCGCAGATAATTAACACGGCCAATTCATCATCAGTAATTACACCAACTATCCAACCAGCACAAGAGAGAACCCCTATAAATAATCAAAGCAGTCTTACCTTCACTATCTCTAGTCTTTCAGCATTCGGTTCGCTCCCTTTGCCATTTTACCACAGACCCAATTTCCCGTTCAACGAAGAGAACTATACTGGGGATTTTTTCCAGATCCTCCGCCGCAATTCACCGGCCCCATGATTACTCCTTCTCCGCCAGACACGGTTGCCGAGCACCAGGCTTTATCACGGCAGCTGCTCTTCTCGACCAGCCACACGCTCTGGCCAATAGACCATGCAAAGCCCCGAGCTCGCCTTGCTCGACACCACCATTGTCCCGCACAAGGACAGGGTCATGCTGGGTCCCTCGAGCGCTGGGTCGCAGCAGCAGCAGGCCTTCAACGAGCCTGGGCCGTGCCCCAGATCTCACCGCAGTTTATAAACAAATTTCGGGAGGAGCACGCACAGATAATTAACATGGCCAGTTCATCATTAGTGATTACACCATTTATCCAATCAGCGCAAGAGAAAACTCCTATAAATAACCAAGTACGTCCTACCTTCGTTATCTCTCGACTTTCAGCATTCGGTTCGCTCCTTTTGCCTTTTTACCACAGACCCAATTTCCCGTCCAACGAAAATACCTATACTAGGGATTTTTCAGATCCTCCGCCGCAATTTGCCGGCCCCATGTTCACTCCATCTCCGCCAGACACGGCCGCCGAGCACCAGGCTTCATCGCGGCCTCTGCTCTTCTCGACAAGCCACACACTCTGGCCAATAGACCGTGCAAAGCCCCGAGCTCACCTCGCTCGACACTACCATCATCCCGCACAAGACTCGGCTCTCCTCGAGCGCTGGGTCGCAGCAGCAGCAGGCCTTCAACGAGCCTGGGCCGTGCCCCAGATCTCACCGCAGCAAAGCCTCCCTCGCTTCCCATACACAGCTGGGCCTCCATCTCTCGTAGCAGATGCTAGCTCGAGGCTGCCTCCGCTAGCGGCGCAGGTTGTGTTGCAAATCAATTAATTTTCAGGTGAAGTTGCTAAAAGCAGGTTTTCGTGGCTAAAGTTTGTTGAACAACGTTATGACATAAACGGATGTTGATGCCATTTTGTAACCATGAAGCAAACAAGGCGTTTTTTCCAAAGTTTATCATCTACATTGAAATGTCTGAAAACGTTACATTTGCCTTACTGTGCATGTATAAAACCTCACTGAGAAGATACAGACGTAACAGACATAATAAGTTTCACACAATCCTTCTGCCAGGATCAATTCATTTTACGGAAATATTTCACCATTCACTGACGTGCCCACGGCGCACTCACTCAGAATGGATCTAAAACGCAACTGCATTGTTTTGCTGCAGGACAGCATTCGTGAGTAAATGTTCTGTCATCTTTTTAGGACTGTAATATTCTCAGGGTCAGCTGTCTGTCAATTCTAAGAATGTTAATTTCCTGGTTAAGAGACATAACTTTCTTACTCTACAATACTACACAGAGCATGTAGCATACATCTGCATGATTAGGGACTCCTCTGAGAAGATTCACGCCTCTCAAGTGGGCTTGTCCAATGAGAAAGGCTGAAATCCCAAGCGGGAGGTTGCAATTACTGGAGGGTTTTACGACCCGTTGTGTGAGGGCATGGTAATTTACAAATGTAATTCGCTTGGGTGTTGATGCACAAACTAGTAAAGATTCTTAGAACACTAATATGTTGCATAGGTACCAACATATAATATACACTCTCGTTTAGATCATCAGAAGACAAATTCATAGATACTAAACATGGTAGGATTACATATAGGTAAGATGACAGGAACGAGTGGTTCCATCATAAGCCTGCATAAAACAGTATACAATATAAAAGACAATATACAAGGACAGTAACAACATACACAATGACCTGAAGGATATGTGTGTTCATTCAAAGAAAGGTTTTCCTATTAATTAATTAGAGAAGAGTCCATTTTTACTGTGCATTGTGTCTTTCCTATGGAAAATGTAGTGAAAGGGTGAACTCTCAACAAGCCATTAGGTCATAAAGTGTATCTGGTCTAACAAAAGGTGTCGTGGTTGCCATGGTGACCAGTGGCCTGTGGTCGTTCGCAGACATCCTGGCACCCAGCATGTTTATTGGGTGAGGGGTCTGTGATTATTTGTTAATCTAATGAATAATTGATTTGTTAAATCAAATGAAAAATGGTGTGTCTGATTGGTCCAGATGCTACAATATTTAGCAACAGTGTGAAAGTGAATAGCACATAACTCTAAAATTAAAGTTACCGGTATAAACATGTTTATTGGTACAATGCGTCACATGACTAAACATGCGTCATTGTTTTCAAAAGCCTCCATTCCACAGTCCATACTAAAACGTGAAAACAGCATTTTCAAATGTATCCGCTCTGGAGAGCATTTCAAAAGCTCTGTTTTCCTGGACTCCTTGTCTTAGTGTGGATGGAAGGCCAAAACGAGAGGAAAAGATGCATTTTCAGCGGAAACGTATTAATGTGGACAAGGCTTGAGGAATTGCCAAACCTAGTCAGCAACACTGCAGGCTACCCAGGCATTTCAGCTTGTCCTGCTAAATGTCACTAACCCTTCCACTTTCCCGCGGCTTACAGCTACAGCAGCCGAAGCAAGCTGCTTCTGCTTGCAACACAGGCCCTCACATCTCAGTATTTCCCTCCTGTTACTTCTAACCTCCTTTTTTCCTTTCGGCGGCCTCCAGCTCCCGTAGCAGACGCTAGAGTGAGGCTGCCTCCGCTAGCAGTGCAGGCTACACAGGCTCTTCAGGCCTGCCCTTGAATACCTGTATAGTTTTGTAATCGATCTATGAGTATGTCATGATCTATAGTATCAAACACAGCACTAAGATCAAGTAAAACTAGCAATGAGATAAAAACTAGCAATGAGATACAGCCTTGGTCTGACGCAAGAAGCAACTATTGTTCCAGCCACCAAAGACAGATTCACAAATAACCTGCCTGATTTATCTGACATCACAAACCTTTTCTTCCGCTCCCGCTCCCGGAGCCGTCCCAAGCATGAGCATGCCTCTGCTAATGGCGCAGGCCTCGACGCCTGCCATTCCCCCTCTCTTTCCCCCTCTCTCTTCCGCTCCTGGAGCCGTCCCAAGCATGAGCATACATCCGCTAATGGCGCAGGCCCCGACGCCGGCCATTCGCCCTCTCTTTCCCCTTTCTTATTCCGCCCCTGGAGCCGTCCCAAGCGTGAGCACGTCTCTGCCAGCGGCTACAGCGGCTACCTTTCCTCCTCCCCTCTCGCATGCTCACTCTTCCTTCTCTTTATCTTCCGCCATGCCCCTACCCATCCCTCCGAATGCTCTCACTTTGGAACCACTCCCGTAGCCAGCATTATCAGGACACCGATTTTGTCTGAAGTTCAGACTGTTGGCACCAGAGGCGGAACCACTCCCAACCCCAGTCCCTCCTTATTCAGAGCGGATATTCCTGTAAACCATCCACTGAAACCTCTCCTCGAAGCTTCGCTCAATTCTATCCTACAAGTCAAGTCGTCTTCCCTAGGACCCTCCAATCTTATCTAACAGCATAGAAATGCTTTAAAGCATTTCACTCTGCTTACAACCTGCCGTTCCCCGACTTTTCCTTGCTCGCCATCACCTCGTTCATCTCTCACCTCAACATCAACAAAAGCCTATAAATTAGCTCTATTAAAGGTTATCTAAGCGGAATCCAATTTTTTTTCCAAAAACTCTTATACGGTTCACCCTCACCTCAGATAGCCAATTCACAGACCTCCCTACTCATCAAAGGTATCCAAAGAGCCCATCACACCCGCCCAGACACCAGGCAACCCATAACCTTAAAAATGTTGACTAAATGTATTTCCACCCTCCGCAGAGGTTATCATTCCATTCACACCGCTCGCACGCTTGACGCCATGTGCATCCTAGCTTTCTTCGATTTTCTCAGATGCTCTGATCTTGCTATCACATCTAGCTTCAACCCAAACATCCACCCCACTATCTCCGATCTAGCGGTGCTGGATGACTAAATCATCTTTTACGTCATAAAGCAAAGTAAAACAGACCAGACCAAGAAAGGCCATTTCATTTTCAACCTCCAATCACCCATACTACCATACCAAGCCCTCCTAGCCTTCATCCAGCTCAGGAAATCACAGTCCAAACTGCCATCCGACCCCCTTTTTACAGACGACTCCAACTGCCCCGTCACTCGTTTCTGGTTTCAAAAGCACCTTAAGTCCGTTCTGCTCCTATCTGGTACCACCAGCTGATAACTTTTCCAGTCATTCATTCCGAATTGGCGCGGCAACTACAGCGGCCCAAAAAGGCCTCTCCCAGCAGCCGATACAAGCACTCGGTCGCTGGTCGACAGAAGCTTTCAAGAGCTACATTCGATCGGACCGCTTCCACATCAAGGAAGCCCACCGAACCCTCATCGGCCGACCCCTTTAACGTCAGTACATCCCCGTTCACTCAAACTTCAGGCCCACCATAGCTAACCCCTTTTAACATCACCTAATCCACCTATAACGGCCCATCCCCACTCCAGCCATCCCAGCAGCACCCAGCTCCCGCAGGAGCCTTACCTAATTCCGACACTGCTGCAGCAGTGACCGCTCCCGTAGTCTTTTCTGTATTTCCCCACTGGCCCAGCAGTCCCTGCTCCCGAAGGAGCCTTTTCTGTATTTCGCCACTGGCCCAGCAGTTCCCGCTTCTGCAGGAGCCTTTTCTGTTTTTCCCCACTGCCACAGCAGTTCCCGCTCCCGCAGGAGCCTTTTCTGTATTTACCCACGGCCGCAGCAGTGCCCGCTCACGCAGGAGCCTTTTCTGTATTTCCCCACTTGCCCAGTAGCACCCCGCTCCTGCAAGAGCCTTTTTCTTTATTTCCCCACTGCCGCAGCAGTGCCCACTCCCACAGGAGCCTCTTTTCGTATTTCCCCACTGCCGCAGCAGTCCCCGCTCCCGCAGGAGCCTATTTCCATATTTCCCCACTGCCGCAGCAGTCCCCGCTCCTGCAGGAGCTCTTCCATATTTCCCCATTGCCACAGCAGTCCCTGCTCCCACAGGAGCTCTTCCGTATTTCCCCACTGTCGCAGCAGTGCCCGCTCCCGCAGGAGCCTTACCTAAATTCCCACACTGCCGCAGCAGTCCCCGCTCCCGCAGGAGCTCTTCCATATTTCCCCATTGCCACAGCAGTCCCCGCTCCCACAGGAGCTTTTCCATATTTCCCCACTGCCGCAGCAGTCCCCACTCCCGCAGGAGCCTCTTTCCGTATTTCCCCACTGCCGTAGCAGTCCCCGCTCTCACAGGAGCTCTTTCATATTTCCCCACTGCCGCAGCAGTCCCCGCTCCCGCAGGAGCCTTTGTCTGTATTTTACACTGCACTATATCTCTTTTCAGATGCCGTAGCAGTTCCCACTCCCACAGGAGTTTTAATTTCAAATGCTGCAGCAGCGGCCGCTTCCGCAGAAGCCACTTTCTCTTTTCAGATGCCGTAGCAGTTCCCACTCCCACAGGAGTTTTCTTTTCAGATGCCACAGCAGTGCCCGTTTCCGCAGAAGCCTCTAGTTCTCTCTTCTGAAGCCTCAGAAGTGCTGCTACTACAAGCGAGGTCCAGTACCCCACCAATCTTAAGCTTTGCAAATTTTGGGGGGTTATCAATGCTTCTCTCTGGCTGCTGTCCTATACTAATTGCATCTTTGGGAGAGCGCTCTGGGTCTGGGATAAAAACCGAGCTCGGACCCCTCTCCCCGGACAGGGAGAGCACCCGGGGCTCGAGAGTGATTACCGATTGCCCTCTCCCCGGACAGCACGCCAAATACGCATAATCTTTACTCAGTTTATTATATGTAAGTGTAAACTCGTGAATTGCATAGTGTTGTTTAGTGATGCGCAGACTGAAAATTTGTGATGAAAAGATCGAAATCTAATCATCTGCAAACTTAATTTAATTTTGACTAGGATGTGTTACTGTGGCTGTGCGTTATGTGTAATCAACCCAAAACCAAACTTCGATTTAGTTCAAATATGTGAACCGGCTCAAAAAAATATTTGTTCAAGAATCACTACAAAGAAAAAGAAAAGGTCTGAAGCCGGAAGACAGAAAGTTTAACAACATAATCATTGGAACGACATACACATGGTGGATAGATTTGTGATGTTCAAATTATTTCTTTTTTGTTGGACAGGAAAGAGATAAGTAAATTACATCAACCACAACATTTATGGATGGCATCCATTTTTAATAAGCATTTTGTTGTTGTTGTTGTTTGTTAGTGTCAAGATCATTTTAATAATCTAAAGAAACATTTTCCACTATAAAGAACCTTTTGTGTAATGGAAAGATTCCATTGATGTTAAGGGTTCTTCATGGCGCCATCAATGCCAATTAAGAACTATTTTTGAAAGTGTAATACATGGCTGAGTGAGTTAAGCAGATGTCCAGTAGCCATACTAAGAATTCAGTGAGACTTACAAACTTGGGCTCCACACACAAGAGTGACATTCACAGCTTCTCTACCCTGTATCGTTATACATTATAAGAAATGTCATTTCATGCTAGTTCCTGCACTGCTCCTCTGACAAAAGCAGTGAGACAGACAGTGATGATGAGAAAATTGGATTGATGAGAAGATTGGTTTCAATGACAAACAAGTAAAGCAATAGAATATAAGAAAAGTAAATCACAAGACAAGCCACGTATAGCTCTGATCTGCTGTAGAGCTAAGAATGGAAGATGAAGAGATAGTAATCCGGCTACATTCACCACATGTTCCAGCTGCACCAGGAGAAAGAAAAAGAAAAGGAAAAAAAACTGAGAAATCATCTAAATAAATCTCACCCTAAAAGGGAGAGTTTCAATAACATGAGTTAAGCTCCATCGCATTAAGTCTATTTATAATCTCCACCCTCTCGATGCTTTGCACATTTTCGCTACAATGGTGCTTTCAGTGAAATCCTATTTTATTTCTATAGCGCTTATCATAATGCATATTATTACAAAGCAGCTTTACAGAGATCAGTGTCTTAATACTCCCAGTGAGAAAGCCAAAGGCGAAAAAGGGCAATGAAAAGCTAGGGAACAAGGAAGAAACTTTCGGAGTAGGGATGTACATTAATCAATTAATTTAAAACAGACTATTAACAATTTGTTCGACCAATGCAATCACTAAAAAGTGATTGCTTTACAATTAGCACCTAAGAAGAGCCACAATGATCAGTTTATCATAAACAGTATGTTAAATATGTTGCTGAAAATCCATAGATCGTGTCTAAGCCTCTACTAAGTTACTAAAAGCTAGCAACAATGGTTTAAGCCATTTCTGAAGGAGTTGTTTAATGGATGGATTTCAGTGTTCTTGTTTAGTGAACATATGGGTGCAAATGCCATCTTTTAATTCTCTACCTTTGTGGTTCTTAATGAGTAATGTTTGAAAAATGTGCCTTGTGCTTGGTGTTATATTCACATAGAGTGTGAATTATATGCCTTAAGCACTGCCACTGCTTTTCTTGCTCACTGCTCTGTTGTTCTTATTTTCAGCATTTTGCTATAGCCACTACTATGTTTTTACAGGTTGCACAGTTTCAAAACATAACAGAGCAACTCTCATAATTATTAATCAGTGGTATCTGATCGGTGACTAATACATTCTGGAAGTGACACTTCATGTGTGCCTTATCATGCTAATTTGATACTTCTAGAACTTTAGCCTGTTTAATAAGTATCTAAAAATAGTTTTATTAACATGTAACAAGTTTGTAACATACATATTGTGTATGTGTGCGATCAGGTAAATGTGTAGCATTTTAAACTTTTTGTTGCTTACCCTCTCAAACTGTGCTTTTGGGAATTCTGAAGGTGTCTCTTTAGAGACATTAGTTTCTTGTAATGCTCAGTCCACAAATAGGTGACTGCCTTGGCCTGGCTGTTCATCCTCAGTTTCCCATCACCTTCAATTTTAAATCCATTATTCGGTGTGCCATTTTTCAAATAATGGAAGGACACATTAATTACTAAAGTATGGGAACAGGATAAAGGTGAGTGTCCAATTACAGAATTAAATAAAGTTGCTGTTTAGCTTGTCAGTGCTGAAAGAAATAATTTGGGTGAATTATTAAATGGTTCCACTGCTTCCCGAAATGGAACTGTAAGGTGTCTCTTTATATTGAGCACACTGGTTCTCTACCCCAGTCAAATACAACCAATGCACACAGTCATTTTTTTTCATCAATGGTAAATATGTGGTTTCCTGTATTAAAATGTGACCTTTCTATTAGCTTTGTTTGATTGTAGACTGGATTCCAAAACCAGTATTCCAGTATGGCAAAGGTTCTTTAGTTAATTATACCAAGGTTTTCAAGATTTTTATGGTTAGTATGGTCTATTTACCCCCTTTTGGTAGATGCTGGAACTACACTGTCTGGCTGCAAATATGGTCTTTCTTCTTTGATGAACATTCAAGTATATTAGTAGAGTTTTTGTTTGATTGTTCTGAAATGGATCTCTACAAGACTTTCTTGGATAAGATCGTAATGCCAGGGAAACACTGCACAATTTTAACTCCGATTTTCATTCACCAAAAGTTTTGTGGAAATCGCCAACAATTGCCCGAAATCAAAGAAAAAAACAGTGCTCATTCACGTGTGCGACATTCACATTGTGTGAGAGAGGCGTCGATGCATGTGAGATATTAAGAATGCTAAATATCTGGACCCGTCAGCAACTCACAGTCCTGTCATGTGAAATGTGTTTTGACTGGAAAAACATTCAGGGGGTGGAGTCATAAATCTGCAACAAAACATCAGAATGCATGGCGTCTCCAAGCAACCATCTCTCCTTCGTATTCTTTTTTTTTTCTTTTTTCTTTTTTCTTTCAAATCAGCATAGAGACAGCTTGTATCGCAAGCTGCTTGCAGGCTACAATTTCTAACAGGAAGAAATCCAGTCTCATATGAGAACTGTCTCATGCATGACCTTACGTAATTTCCTGCATCATTATCGCATGTGTTTGGTTGTGAGATATAGTTTGTAGACCGCAGGCGATTAATCATATTAAAAAGTTGTGTAATGTGACCCCCTGTTGTGCAAGGGGTTTTAACGTTTTCTAAAACAATCACTACCGAGTACATTGAAAGATATAAGACAAAAAGTCGCATGTCCCATCACAGATTATTCTTTAAAAAAGAAGCGAGAAACAGATCTTAAAATTAAGAATAAAAAAAAAAAAAAGTATTTTGAGATCACAGATCTCAAAATCAAGGGCAAAATCAATAAAAATTGCAACCCTACAATCTAATTACTGAAGGGAACCCCCTTGAGCATTTCTCAACTCAAGATTCAAGGTCTTGCAGATATTTTCAACAAAGCTCTACCCCTGGTTTCTCAGACAAGGCTGAAGTCTTGTCCCAGACTAAAATACATGTTTGAGCTGTCTCAACTGAAAATATATTGCTCTGACATATCTTAAGATATGCCAGTGCCATTGTTCTGTCTCAAGATACACATCTGTAACATTGTCTTCTAAGGCTTTTTATAAAAGCTGCTCAAATATCTAACAGTTTTGTTTTTTTTCAACTGTTTACATTTTCAAAACTTTGCCTCTTTTTTTCAAAACTTTACACACAAATCCAAAAATTGCACACAGAAAATGCAAAATGATCCACATCTCTTGCAAAATGAAGCACTGCATTCAAAATATCACAAACACATTTCAAAAGCAAACATTTGCCTTATGTTGCAAACATCTTTGCCATAATATTATATTTTTGGATATATCATATACACAAAGTTATTCAAAACCTAAAGCTCTTCTTTCATGAGCTCCTATGTACATTTCTGTACAAGATTGAAAGTAATTGGCAGAGAGATGTTGAAAAATTCACGATAAACACAAAAGCAAGATTGAAACCAAACATTTTTTTTACTCTAAGCATTTATGGTTGTGAATACAGTATTATACAGTACAAAACAAAATAAATACATCGAACATGTGTAGTTGTGTAGATGTGTATTTATAGGCCTATTCTGAAGCTATGATTGGTTGGTGTTAAGTAAAGCAATGAGTGTTTGCACATGTTAGGAGTTAGGCCATGTCCAAACGTACACAGGTATTTTCCTCAGTTTTTCCTCCTTCTGTTTAAAAAAAAAAATCTGTCTACATGAAAAGGCAAAAGCATGCTATGAAGCACTGTCAAGAGCATTCCAAACCAACAGGTGGCGATATAATCTCAACTGTAAAGTCATGTTGGCCAATCAGAAGTCTGAAAAAGGTGCTGCATTTGCGTGTGGACGAATGGCCAAACCACATAGAAAAAGCAGCGATTTTGAAAATACCCGCGTTTGTGTGGACAGGGCCTTAGTGTGAGGCACTGATGAATTAGTGTGGCATTTTGATTGGTTGTGTTTGAAAAAAGGAAATCAAGGTACTTCCTGTTAGATTTGTGTGTGTTACATAGAGAATTGTGTGTTGTGCTTTGCAAAAAGTGTTTATAAAATTGAAAACCAAGTCAAAGGCCTAGAATTAGTGTATGGTTTTGCAGATTTGGGGTGTGGTTCTTGTTAGAATGTCAGGTTTCAGAAATTGTGTGACAAGTAAAGATTTTGTGTGTAAGTAGTTGAAAAAAAACAACAACAAAAAAAACGTCTCAGGTTACGTATGTAACCCTGGCTCCTCGAGGGAACGAGACGCTGCGTCGAAAACGCTAGGGGAAAGCCTTCTGCGACCCACGCTCTGAATCACATGCGAAATCAGTCCAATAGCTGAACGGAACGTCACGGGCGGGTGACGTCATGACCAGGAAGCTATAAAAGCACGTGCGGCGGAGCCAGCGTCAGCTTCTAGGAATGAAGCAAGCGCTGGCAGGGACGCCGGAAGTATGGCACCGAGACGCAGAGTCTCATTCCCTCGAGGAACCAGGGTTACATACGTAACCTGAGACGTTCCTCTTCAGGAACTTGAGCTGCGTCAAAAACGCTAGGGGAACGAGAATGCCCACATCGCCAGACTTCCAAGTCTCTGCCTAGTGTGGAAGACTGCACAGCTAGGGCGAGAGAACAGAAGAGCCTGGAGTAGCTTGAATGTCTAGACCGTAAACCTAACAAAGGTAAGGGGCGTGGACCAACCCGCAGCGTTGCAGATGTCCTGCATAGGCACACCCGCTAAAAAAGCCTTAGAGGCTGCCACACTTAGAGTCGAGTGAGCCTTGACCCCTAACGGCGAGGGGAGATCAGAGGGACTCATAACAGATGGAGATGGCATC
>NW_015550226.1:2167678-2168760 GCF_001515605.1 Sinocyclocheilus anshuiensis | reverse complement strand
GTTCCTCTTCAGGAACTCGAGCTGCATCGGAAAACGCTAGGGGAACGAGAATGCCCACGCCGCCAGGCTTCCAAGTCTCTGCCCCGTGTGGAAGACTGCACAACTAGGGCGAGAGAACGGAAGAGCCAGGAGTGGCTCGCATGTCTAGCTCATAAAACCTAACAAAGGTAAGGGGCGTGGACCAACCCGCAGCGTTGCAGATGTCCTGCATAGGCACACCCGCTAAAAAAGCCTTAGAGGCTGCCACACTTAGAGTCGAGTGAGCCTTGACCCCTAACGGGCGAGGGGAGATCAGAGGACTCATAACATACGGAGATGGCATCCACTATCCACCGACTGAGGGTCTGCTTAGTTGCTGGAAGACCTCTCTTAGGGGGACCGTAGCACACAAGCAACTGGTCCGCCCTCCTCCACAGGGCAGCTCTGTGGACGTATGCATCCAGTGCTCGCACTGGACACATACAGTTAAGCTTCTGCTGGTCTGGTTCCCTGAAGGGAGGAGGACTGAAGGCCTGAAGTATAATGGGCTGTGGTGCTGATGAGGGGACTTTTGGGACATACCCCACACGAGGGTACAGAAATGCTTAGGCCAGACCGGGCACAAAGTCAGGGTAGGAAGGGGCCACAGAAAGGGCCTGTAAATCCCCAACTCTCTTAAGAGAAGATATTGCCAGAAGAAAGGTAGTCTTTATCATAAGGTGGCAATCAGAAATCTCTTCGATAGGTTCAAATCGAGGCTTACAGAGAGTTTCTAGCACCACTGCTAGGTCCCACGTGGGGACACGTGATCGTACAAGAGGCCTCAGCCTCAGGGCACCGCGGGGGTGTCTTCCCACTGAGATGCCACCGAGAGGGGCGTGGTAGGCCGCAATGGCCGCCACGTAAACCTTCAGGGTGGAGTGGGTTAACCCTGTAGAGAAACGGGCCTGCACTTTGCCCCCAAAAACGAACCTCAGGAACTTCCTGTGATGAGGAAGGATGGAGATATGGAAATATGCGTCTTTCAGATCGATCGTGACAAACCAGTTCTCGGACCTGATCTGAGACACGACTTGCTTGAGGGTGAGCATTCTGAACTTCAG
>NW_015550226.1:2162834-2166815 GCF_001515605.1 Sinocyclocheilus anshuiensis | reverse complement strand
AGATATGCTCGCTGGAGACCGCTGCGCCCTGGAACACCGGCAGGGTTGGCAGAACGATCTCCCGAGGGTACTGGGGGGAGACGGGCACCGTGTAATGCGGTGTGAACCTCTGTGCCCCAGAAGGGCCTGCCCTCGCTAGTCCTAAACTCCAATGCCTTTAAAGACGATGCCATGCCTGGGGACAGATAGCTAGCTAGCGCCTGTTCAACCCGGGGCATCGCCTTATAGCCACACTCAGTCAGCCCTGCCACATTACCATAATAATCTGAGGCAGGGATGAAGAGGCGGGCCGAAAAAGGCCTGGCCCACGACCTCGACACCTCGGTGTGAAGGTCGGGGAAAAATGGCAGGCTCCGGCATGGAGGTGGCGGCTTCGCGCGCAGGAAGCGTTCATCCAACCTGCTTCGCTGCGGCTCGGCCTGCTTCTCGGCGGGCCAATCGATTTTTAATTTGGCCATGGCACGAGTAAGCACCTCCACTATCTCCTCATATTGGGGCCATTGAGGGGGCGAAACCTCTTCGACGTGCAGCCGCCGCTCCGACTCGACGGAAGCGGGGCCAGCACCGCGAGTAACGCTGGCGAAGGCTCCCTCCTCAAAGAGAGCCTTCCGGGAGTGAAGCGTAGGCAGTGGGAGGCGCTCGCAATGCGGGCAGCCGGCCCCCTCAAGAGCCGACTCTGCGTGCCTCGCTCCCAAGCAAACCACGCACAGGCTGTGTGTATCCCCACTCGTGATGTAACGTGGGCAGGGAGGAACACACAACCTATAACGTGGCTTGCACTCGCCCTTTGCATGCTTTGTCTTAGCGTGAGCTTTAGACATAGCTGCTTATAGACTTTTCTCTCACAATAGACAGACAACAATAAATATGACTGACACACACAGAGCGCTTCGCTGAATGACAGAAAGCTGACGCTGGCTCCGCCGCACGTGCTTTTATAGCTTCCTGGTCATGACGTCACCCGCCCGTGACGTTCCATTCAGCTATTGGACTGATTTCACATGTGTTTCAAAGCGTGGGTCGCAGAAGGCATTCCCCTAGTGTTTTCGACGCAGCTCGAGTTCCTGAAGAGGAACTATAATTTAACCGAGGCCTAGTCCTGGCTTAAAGGGTTAGTTCACTCAAAAATGAAAATTCTGTCATTAATTACTCACCCTCATGTCATTCCAAACCCCTAAGACCTTTGTTCACCTTCGGAACACAAATTAAGATATTTTTAATGAATTCCGAGAGCTCTCTGACCCTCTATAGACAGCAAGGATCCTAACAAGGTCCAGAAACGTAGTAAAGACCTCGTTAACATAATCCATCTGACATCAGTGATTCAACCATCATTTTTCGAAGCAAAGAGAATAATTTTATGTGCAAAGAAAATAAAAATAATAACTTTATTTAACAATTCGTCTCCTCTGCATCACTCTGGCACCATTTTGGAGAGTATCACTACGTTTCTGGACCTTGATCGTGGTAGGATCCTTGTTGTCTATGGGAGGGTCAGAGAGCTCTCGGAATTCATTAAAAATATCTTAATTTGTGTTCCGAAGATGAACAAAGGTCTTACAGGTTTGGAACAAAACGACAAGTAATGTATGTATGTAATTAATGACAGAATTTTCATTTTTGGGTGAAGTATCCTTTTAAGCTAAACGCAGTCTGTGAAACCAGGCCTCAATGTAATAATACACTTACATTTATTACTTAAAAGTTTTGTTTCAACTGGACGTTGATATTTCGCGGTAGTTTCCATTTCCACACACTAGTTAGTAACTTCTTCACAGACTGCAGTGTTTTGATACTTTCTGCATCCAAATGCCTGAATCATCTTAATATTGAATCACCAACATGAGTGGGGCAGAAATGTGATTGGGGAGATGATAACATATGGGATCTTTTGGACCATAAAATCGGAGAGACATTGAAAGTCCCTATTGTCATTGCTGATGCCACAGTGGAGGTTCAGCTGTATGCAAGTATATCATATATCATCAGAACGAATGATGAACTGGAGTATGAGGCCAGACACCAGATCAACTACCCATATCACTTCCATTTGGCCTTCCAGTGCCTTGCAATTTCAGCCACATCTGTGCCACGCGAAAGAATATTCTCAAAGGTAGGAAAAGTTCTCTTCAAAGAACAATTGCTTAACTGACTCTGAAACTGAAGCAGTTGATGAAGTTATGGAAAAACTCTTCTCTTAACTGGTTTTACTCTATCTTGTCTTGCTTAGGGCCACCGGGTAGCATAATTTCAACCCAATGTAACATTAGGACAACTAGTAAATACACTAATGCAGTCTAATAACACTGACCTTCACAACAAAAACAATCACTAAGAAGACAGAAGGGGAAAATATGAAAATGCACCAAAGAAAAGTGTGGCCGCTGTTTGATTTGTATCTGTATATTTCTCAGTTTTCACACACTGTGTCATTTTTCATCAGTGCTTCACTGACACTGCTGTCTTCTGTTTAAACAAGTACACTAACTTTTTGGAAAACTTTATTTAGGGGCTTTTTGCATGGTTACAATGAAGCCTGTAAGAGCAATATAATATATATATATATGTATATGTATATATGTGTCGGTAGTGAAAAAAAATCTAAACAATTATATTACAATGTTGAAAGTTTATTTCACATAATAATGGATTTTCATTGTGTCAACCTGAAAGTATGGATCTGGAACAATGATAAAACAATATACATGAAGGGCATTTTAAGCATCAAAAATAAATAAATTGAATATGACCTACAAAAAAAAAAAAATGCTGGATGTTGAAAAAAAAAAATCATTTTACAGAAATGCAATGATTGAGAGCTACGTGTATGTACAATTGGACTGTTTTTCCTCTCTCCTATAGACAATACAAAAGAAGGGAGAATTGAGGAAGTGACATTTTGAGGTTATGTAAACAATTATGTTAAAATATACAGTACTGCTATAGTTAATAGGTTAATAGTAAATTATAGTTTGAGTCAGTTCGCACTTGACACCTACTGTAAGATTTAAGTATTCCACAAACTTTTATTGACAAATGTCAATTTCAAATAATATAATGTCTGTTGTTCAACAATAGTTTTATCTCTAGGTGCTCAGGATCTTTGTACAATGCTGCATTCAAATGTTAGCCTGTTTAATTCATTTTAGGTATGTTATCAAAGTTTGGTAAAACTGCAGTACAGCACAGAGGTTGCACTATTGTACTGAAAGCAGCATGTCGTTTCATGTTATGACAATCTCTTCTTTTCTACCCGTCCTTTCTCTACATTTTTCCATATTATGGTAATGTGAGTAACAATGAGACTGCTTGGCTTACCTTTGCAGTTCCATGACAAGCCATTATCTCAAACGGAACAAAATGGAAAACTGTCAGACATTCCAATATGCTTACCATCCAAGATTGTAGTTCACAATAGGGTTTTTGTGTTTTTGATTAATTAAAGCAGGTTTTTCCTGTGCTTCTCAAGTGCAGCCTCACACCACTACACGCGTACATCTCCCACCTGAAAGGCCCTTTCAGAATCAAGAAATACATAAAAAACAATACATTTTGTGGATGCAAAAGATTATGCTGAGCAGTTCATAAATCAATTGCCTTGAAAAGGGAGCTGGTTTTAAGCCTTTCTCCTGAACGCAGATGGAACCGTAATTGACAGAACAAAGTGAGGCAATTAACTATGTTTTCTTAAAGGAGTGAATATGGAACAGCATGGCCATTCATCACCATATGTCGGACTGGCGCTTCTATGAGAAAGCGTGGAATGAGGCGGGACTTATTATTATCAGCAAGCTTGGTGTTTTATTTGGCTGTGATAGTTAATGAAAGGAGTGAGCTCTTGTCTCACTGTCTCAGTGAGATAAACTAGTTTAAGATTTTTTTTTTTACTTAAGAGTGAAAGTTTGGTTTATCAATCAGATATTATAAGCAAATGTGTTATCACATAGGTCAGCTCTGGACAGACATTTAGTACCATATACA
>NW_015550226.1:2160758-2161906 GCF_001515605.1 Sinocyclocheilus anshuiensis | reverse complement strand
CCCCCCCCCCCCCCCCCCCAATTGCATATTTTCACATGTAATACATGTGTCTACTGAAATACAATATATCCATATTTGATACTTAATGCATGACCACTTTCATCAGTCATGTTAAATTTATGCTGTCGTTATACAGAAATATGGGTAAGGGTCAGAAGGGTCATCTACTGTAGTGGACATCATGCATTGGAGGATTGATATCTATTTGTATGAGGCGTACTAATTTCATTCACCCTTAGATGTTATTTACATATATACTGTAACAACATGAAACAGGTTTCATCAAAAAAATAAAAAAAGTTTTGTTTCACATTTATTTTATTTGAATGTTTCTATATGAATTTTGTATTATGAAGAATGACATGCTGAATACAAAAATCACACTTTTTTGTTTCTAAAATTGGCCTGACCCAAATAATTACCAAAATATTGATGCTATGTGAAAAGAAATATTACAATAATAATTAACACCAAATAATTACTGAAGAACCATAAAAAGTTAAACTTGTTTTGTTTTTTTTCCGTTACATTGTGCAATTGGTAATTATTAATAAAACAACAATTTTGACCAGAAAACTACTCGATGATCTTGGCTGCAGAACTGTAAAATCAAATATTGACACACATTTTGACCTGGAATGCTGTTCAGTCCCAGTTTATTGGTGAACTGGGTGCTGAAACAACACAAATCTGCAAATAAACTACTATTCATGATTAGTGAATATCATTCAGATTATGTATGTATGTTTGTTTGTTTGTTTATTTATTTATTTCCGTGTAACTTAATTTATTTTTGATCAAATCATCCAATGGCCACATTCAGTTTGTTCACCCCTGAAATAAACAGCCTCCATACTCCAAAACTCCTAGTGATCTTAACTGAGCCCTTTTCCCCAATGTCCTTCAGCCTCTCTTTCCTTGCTACAGTGCTTTGCAGATCTGCCCACGATTAATACAAATCTATTGTTTCCTCACTCTCACTCCTTCGTGTTCTTTGCCGGCTGTCCCTTGCCTCGCACCCTTCCCCGCGTGCAGCCCTGCCATCGACACTGACCTGTGCTAAGCAGGAGATCAATAGTCAATTCCATTTTGTGGCCTGCCTCTGACAGCTATTAGATAGGAGTGGATTGGATGCATGTAAGTAGCAA
>NW_015550226.1:2159411-2160682 GCF_001515605.1 Sinocyclocheilus anshuiensis | reverse complement strand
AAAAAAAAAAAAAAAAAATATATATATATATATATATATATATATATATATATATGGGAGGAAAAATGCTAAAAGAAAAAAAAGCAAGAGTATTGCGCTCTCCAGAGACACTTTCTGGTCTCTCACAACATTTGCATTTTCTCGCAAAAGTACTGTGTTCCTGAGGAAACTTTGCATTTGCTCAGAAAAGTATTGTGTTCCTCAGAGAAATTTTGCATTTGCTTGCAAAACATTTGCATTCTCTCGCAAAATATTTGCATTTTCTTGCAAAAGTATTGAATTCCCTAGTTTTGTAAGAGAAACACAAAATAATTTTGTCCTGGGTTGGGAACCACTGACATGGATCAGTATTTGCTTTTTCAATGAAACAATACGTTTTCTGGCTAAACCATTTATTTCTATTGTGGGAAATGAATTACTTTGAATTTATTAATAAAACAACAATTTTGACCAGAAAACTACTCGATGATCTTGGCTGCAGAACTGTAAAATCAAATATTGACACACATTTTGACCTGGAATGCTGTTCAGTCCCAGTTTATTGGTGAACTGGGTGCTGAAACAACACAAATCTGCAAATAAACTACTATTCATGATTAGTGAATATCATTCAGATTATGTATGTATGTTTGTTTGTTTGTTTATTTATTTATTTCCGTGTAACTTAATTTATTTTTGATCAAATCATCCAATGGCCACATTCAGTTTGTTCACCCCTGAAATAAACAGCCTCCATACTCCAAAACTCCTAGTGATCTTAACTGAGCCCTTTTCCCCAATGTCCTTCAGCCTCTCTTTCCTTGCTACAGTGCTTTGCAGATCTGCCCACGATTAATACAAATCTATTGTTTCCTCACTCTCACTCCTTCGTGTTCTTTGCCGGCTGTCCCTTGCCTCGCACCCTTCCCCGCGTGCAGCCCTGCCATCGACACTGACCTGTGCTAAGCAGGAGATCAATAGTCAATTCCATTTTGTGGCCTGCCTCTGACAGCTATTAGATAGGAGTGGATTGGATGCATGTAAGTAGCAAGAGCGTGAGTCTGAGCTTCTCTGACCCCTCCTCCTCCTCCTCCTCCGCTGTCTTGGTCTGTTCTCATCAAGACAGCCGTCAAGCGCACAGAGCTACTTTCCAGATTCTCAGCCTTACTGTTTGCTCACAGATATGGGATGGTCTTGAGATGGTCCGAATTAACATGTCCTGTGTGAAAATCTCATATGAAGTCAGTGACTTTGAAATAATGTATTTTGATACCAAAAAAAAAAAAGGCATA
>NW_015550226.1:2148118-2157884 GCF_001515605.1 Sinocyclocheilus anshuiensis | reverse complement strand
TCCAGAATGTTTGACCGATTCTCGATTTTTTACGATTTTTAACTAGTCAACTTGAAAATGTAACTACAACATGATTCAAGTTACTTTTTCTTTATTAACCCTCTAGTTAAAGAAAATTCTATTCCAAGTGCACCACACATGAAGTTGTCAACATGATGTAAATGTTAAACAAATCACTTCTTAAATATCTTTGCAGAAAAGATGCAAAAACTACAACTACATATTGTACAAACTTGTCTTATACATATTATGTGTTCAGAAATAATATGAGGAAAATTATTTTAGAAAATCTCAAAAGTCAAGGTTCAAAATGACTGAAGGTATAACACCAGTAGACTTTTATTAACTATAAATGTTCTTTAAAAATAACAGCAGCTTTCAGCCTGTCACCATGATGCAAACATGAAATATCAGACATACAGTAGTAGTTCTTTACAAGTTTTTTATTCGATTGCTCTGCTTTTCCATTGTTTTTTCTCTGTAAACATGGATGTGTTTGACTGTTGCGCTCGCGTCTCTTTCAGTGTTTCATACATGAAACGGCAGTCTAAAAACACTGCGCCCAAGTTAAAAGAAGTTCACTCCCTTCTTCTTGCATGTTTTCCTATTCCACTGCCCGCGTCGCATCTTTGTCAACACAAAAGCGCATTCTGTGTGAATGACGCCTAGCGCTAAATTTATGGTCCGATTATTTATGGTTATGAGCGGTTAATCACATGCGCCGACATACGGTTGGATCGTTCTTTTCTCTTTACTGTTATCACCGGCATATTGTCAATAAGTTTTGACATATTGTTGGTAATATTTAACTTAAACAATAAGTTTTGACATATTGTTGGTAATATTTCTATTCAAAATCGCGATTCCTCGATTTCTAAATAATAAAATCATGGCAAAGCAATAAATTCGAATGAATCGATAAAATCGGGAAAATCGCCCAGCCCTACTTTGAATGTGATGCCATTCAGATTCTCCATAAGTCAGATCTCTGGAAATTAGTTTGAAACCTGAACCTTGAATTATGAAAAGAAAAACATTGTTATTAGTTGAATTGTCTTGAACTGAATTGTCTATGATTTATTTGTTTTTGTCAAGACTGTAGGATTTTGAAGGGTGCTACAGTAGATAAATATAAGTAAAACTGTGCAAAACTTTGCAAGCATGTAAGTTGAGTATTGTTTTTTCAAATGAGACCAGCTTATTTGTGGTGTTCTGTTTGATGTCACTATACACTCTCCAAAAAAAAGATACCTTTAAGGTATCAGTATGCAAATTTTAGGGTTACTGTAGATCTGTATCTTTTGAAAAGGTACCACACCAGTGACAGTTGTTGTACCCTTTCTTCTGAGAGTGTATTAGTGCAGATATTACACACTTCAACTTTAACACAAAATCCCAGACCCATTGCTGTTTTAGCACATAGGGACCCCTTCTCTTACAACACTTCCTGTTTCAAACCCACATCTGTCTCCAGCTTCCTTTCTGAAAAATGCACAGAAAATGCTTAATGTTCAAGGAATGGAAACTATATTTATCTTCGAAGATATTATCGGTAAAGCACTATTTTGACCATTGAGTCAGACATGTTAACCTTCAAAGTGAGGATTGGTTTCACACCCATTTCTCTCTCGTTCACACTTACTGTTAGAAAATGATCAAGGATTACATTATGGGGTTCTCCACAATTATCGCTTATACTACCTTTATTATTAAATTTGATAAAATAACATCACAGCTAACCACCAGGCCAAATGCCTGAATCATATGCTTGTTTTAGTCGACTACTTTTGTTGCTTTTTCATGAAAATCATGTGACACGATCTGACAAAATCTAGTTTACCAAAAAAAAAAAAAAAGAATAAATTAATAAATATTTATAAGATTGCTATCACTGTCACACATCTCTTTAGCTGAGTTATGGAACACTGTTACCAAATAACATTTTACCAGAATTGAAATTTGACAAATTTGACATTTTTTATTTTGGTAACAGGAGAAAATACTCCACTGTGTCTGTGTCTCTGCATTAATATAATATAAATGAATATCACAATTCATAATGTTTGTTTTGAAGGTTTCTTAGATGTTGTCTTGTAAAGAGGACATGAAAGATTTTGATCTGCCTCTTCCTCTTTTGACATTGTGCAACAAGACTGTAGATTTCACAATAATGGAAGACGAGGTGATTTTGGATTTTGTTTATTATCATTTTCAACATCTTTTAACAAAATAATATTTAAAGAACACGATTAAAGATAAATAACCAAGGATTATATCATCAAGTGTGCGATGTGTACCAGTGTGTGGTCTGAGGAAAGGATGGGCCATATGAGAAGTTATAAAGATATTCTAAGTTTTTTTTTGCAAGCACAAACCAAGATAGAAATGACCAACAATTCTCTAAAGGAAAAAACAGCATCAGCTACTGCATCAAGTTCCTGGAAGCAATTCGAGAGAAGGGCAAAAAGACGTAAAAATAAGAAAAATACATGGAACTACATAAATGGAAAAGGAGAAATTGGCAACCTCATTTGTGTTCACAGGCATATTAAATCGTGCAGCTGAAGAAACATGCCAGACACTGACAAAAGAAATCACTATAAATATAATAACTGCTCTCTAGCAGGCGGGCTGCAAAGAACCACAGGCAATTAGCCCCTGTGAGGAGCAGAAATGCTGGGCGGCAGTTGCACAGAAGAGAAGGCCTTTATGTGAGCCGCTGATAAGCAGAGAATGGAGCAGAACTTTAATACTGTGGGTTTGCTCGTGTTTGCTATGCACTCTGAGATTGGCAGAACGCTATATCTCTGAGCTTGATTGCATTGGTTTGACCCAATTGTATGTTGTAATAAGTAGCAGAATAAACTGGACAGCAGCTGAATTAACTCACCAACTCTGTAGAAATCATATATGGGCATTTCAACATATTATTATTATAACATTACACTGTAACATTACAGTATAACAACAAACTAACCAATGTGAGAAGTGCAGTAGCTCATTGTCAAATGAAAATGTATACGATTGATTCTTTTTTCAAACTCATACTCATTGGCCTTGGCTCATTTTCTGTGAAGAACATATATCAGAACAAATTTTCAATGGCCTCTCACTACACCCCCCTACACATTTATATTACATACAGGATGTTCGGGTCCACTGGACCCGGGGGTAATAAAAGAGTGGAAATTTGATGTCCTGTGTACCTTCACTCTGTCCTCCTACTGTCTGGGCCTGCTATTAGTATGTGTATGTGTGTTTATGTTTGTGTATGTGCGTGTGTGTGTGAGAGAGAGAGTCTGTAAGAGTGTAAGTGTGAGTTTTGTGTTTCTGCCCCTGCCGTTCCCGCACAAGGTTGTAGCACTTTAATTCATAAATATTCTCTAACAAAAGGTAAGGGGCACATTTTGACCATATATGCTGTTTATATTGCTTGTAATTGGGATGAAGTAAACATCTGTTGAGTATTTTAACATATCATTTTTGATTGTGTTGAATTAAAATCCCAAAAATGCAACGGGTCCACCAGACCCTCGAACACTTGCTGAGTAACAAAAATATGAACACCACACAAGGGTTAAATTCATTGTATAATAAGCTTATTAATTCAAGGAATAGTTCACCCAAAAATTTAACTTTGCTAAAAAAAAAGGCTATCCAAGGTGTAGATGAGTTGGTTTCTCAGATGGTACCCATTCACTGCAGAGGATCGCTTGGTGAGCAAGTAATGAAATGCTACATTCCTCAAAAACTGTTCAGATGAACAAACACATCTATATTTTTGAAGGTCATACTTTTTATTTATTTATTTAACTATTCCTTTAATCAAATGAATGATTACCTGTATATGGAATGAGCTCAAAAATATCACACGAGCCCTCAAATGAAGATTGTGGCCAATGAGTAAAGCACTGGATAGAAAAGTAACTGTCAGTTTATAGTAGTACAGTTTGTTCTATTTCCATATCAGTGCACATAAGTCCATCAGTTGCACAGCAATCCATTTTGCAATCAAGTTTGTCAGTCTGTCTGAGGTGGACTTAAAGGGATAGTTCACCCAAAAATTAAAATTCTGTCATTATTTACTCACCCTCATGACGTTCTAAACCTGTAAGACCTCCGTTCATCTTCAGAACACAAATTAAGATAATTTTGATGGAATCTGAGAGCTCTCTGACCCTCCCATAGACAGCAATGTAATTACCATGATCAAGGTCCAGACATGTAGCAAGGACATCGGTAAAATAATCCATGTGACATCAGGGGTTCAACCGTAATTTTACGAAGCTACGAGAATACTTTTTGTGCGCAAAAGCCATTTTGGCGAGTATCCACTGAATGTAAATTGCGTATGCTATTTTGTGTCAGCTGCGTCACGCGGATACGCTGTTTACGTCGTTTATGCTTTGATTTGAACTAAAACAACGTATCCGCGTGGCACAGCTGACACAAAACAGAATACGCAATTTACGTTCAGTGGATACTCTCCAAAATGGCGCTACAGGGTGACGCGGAGGAGACGAATTGTTGAATAAAGTCGTAAAAAAAAAAAATATTTTGCGCACAAAAAGTATTCTCGTAGCTTTGTAAAATTACGGTTGAACCCCTGATGTCACATGGATTATTTTACCGATATCCTTGCTATGTTTCTGGACCTTGATCGTGTAAGGACCCTTGCTGTCTATGGGAGGGTCAGAGAGCTGTCAGATTCCATCAAAAATATTTTAATTTGTGTTCCGAAGATGAACAAAGGTCTTACGGGTTTGGAACAACATGAGGGTGAGTAATTAATGACAACATTTTAATTTTTTTGGTGAACTATCCCTTTAAGGTGTTTTCTCACAGAACGTGTTCAGTCTATATGTGTTATTTTATTTTAAATTAGTCTATGTACATATGTAATTTTTGTCATTATCTTGCAATCATGAGTGCCATGTTTTTAAATAGTTTCAAATTAAAAACAGTTACTTAAAAAAGAGCACTGTGTTCTTTGATTAATCAATCCATGCTTATTCAATTATTTTTTTTTTTTTCACAAATAATTGTATTAAATACACTCAAATTGTTAGTTTCCTCATAAGTAAGAGTAAAAATTGTGAGCAGAAACAGGCACAACTGTACATGGGTATCACAAGAGTTTGACATTTCCTGCTTCAGTTTGTACTTGTGGTTCAGGATGGTATAAGAACGAAATGCCACGGAAGGACTGACAGCAGTGACTATTTAGTCAGAGCAGAGAAATCGTTTTCAGAACAGCAGCTGGATTTTTTCAAAGAAAAGCTCAACTATGCACCAGACCTCACTGGGCAGTAATTACACAGGAGTTTAAATGTGACCCAGAGAACCTACAGATGCAGAACACGTTAAAGTATGTATTTTATTCATGTTTATGTTTTCACCTTAAATTGAATAAACACTTCAGAATAACTGTTATCAACAAGTCAGTTATAAACATGCTTTAAACAGTTTGTGTATTTTTCGAATATGAATATATAAGAAAATATTTAAATCAAACTTGAATTACGTTTCTGAATTAACTATTTCAATTGGACATTATTGGTCAATAATAGAGCATTATAATGTGTTTTGTGTGTGTGTGTGTGTGTGTGTGTGTGTGTGTGTGTGTGTGTGTGTGTGTGTTATTGTTATATTACTTTGTAATTTCTCTGTTTTGAATGAAAATGGTCTTCTAGATTTCCTATAACTTTTATTTTAGTTTCATCCACCACTTACTTTCTTTTTACAAAGTTTCAGATCGCATATTAGAAACCGAAGGTTTTGTCATTTTAAGACTTATCATTTTTCTGAAATGGTTAAGATTTAACTTTTTTTTTTTTTCAGTCGTCATAACCATGGCGTCAGTCTGGCTTGTGCTTGTGCTGTGGATATTTGTTAATGCATTGATAAAAGGTGAAACAACATTATTACTAATCTCATTATACGATTCTATATATCTATCTATGTATCTATCTATGTATCTATCTGTCTGTCTGTCTTTCTGTCTGTCTATCTATCTATTGATATAGATATACTGTTTAGACAAACCAGTTAATGTTTTTTTCTGATGTCACGCAAGTATTACCCACACATTTTGAAACAGGTTTGTTGGAGGTTGTTGTCGGGAATATGTCACGCAATGCTAAGTCACGAGACTTGTGTAGTGGTTTGATGTGTTGCTAGCTAGTTTATTATTAGAGCCCAATTTCTTTCGCTGAATTCGCTTATGAGTGTGATTTAAAACATTGATTCTTGATGTTAAAATCCCGCACATTTATTATCTGCAGTGATTCAAGGGTCATCATGTGCTAAGATTCACACTCCTGCTTCAGTGGTGCTCGCTGGTTCACCCGTGTCAGTGTCCTGCTCCATTGAGGATGACTGCCCGCTGACCAAAAGCAAAGACTTTCGTGTGGCATGGAAAATTAACAACCATTTTGCCCCCAGCAATCTCTCTTACCAGGAGAGTAGCAGGACGTATGGTGTAATCATTCCTAGTCTACCAGACACAGACACATTCATTGCTTGCGCTGTGTGTGAAGAGGAGAACTGCCAAATTGTCAATGGAGTGCAAGTGAAAGCGGGATGTGAGGATCTTTTATATGATTATAATTTAGTGCTAACTATGTTACTAACTGCTAAATAACTAACTACAGTCATAGAGCTTAATCAGGGTCCATATTTAATATATTAAGTGAATGAAAACAAGGAGTTGAGGGGTAGATGTTGGTGCTGATTGTTCAACCAGCGAAACATATCTTTCACAGACTGTATTTCTGTAATTCATATTCTTGTTTCAATTTACACGGTGCCAGCTCTGAATAAAGTCAGTTTCAAATCCACAGTTTATCTACAGAATATGGCATTTTCAAAAAAAAATGTAATAATGTAGACTATTCACTTCATATTCCAAGCCAAAGTTCACCTGACTTCTGCTTTTCCTTTTTTTTTTTTTTAAGATCCTCCATCCGTTCCTAAAAACCTGAGCTGCTCTTTGAATCTAACATCCAAAAAAAGATTCCTGTGTCAGTGGGATCCTGGTCAGGAAATGGCAAATCTTGCTACAAAATATACACTTCACATATTTAGGTATTAATTTCTGCTGACACTTTCAGAAATGCAGCTTGTTGATGGATCAATCTCTTAAAAAGAAAATCACATTTCATTCAAAGAAAGGAAAAAATACCCCCCCCTTTTTTTTTTGCATCAAGAAAACAAAGATGATTTTAGGATTATTGGTAGTTTTTATTTGACATTTTCATGACAATTAAATTAATTTCCCCTGATTTTTTTTTGTTGTCTAAATGCTGTTTCTCAATACGTTCTAATGTATTATTATTATTATTATTATTATTATTGAACTAGAGTAAATAAAGGTAGTCCAATAAATATTACCGTGATGTTTAAATTGCATCATACATAAATCATTTACAAAAAATAACATTTGAAATTTTTAGGTGAAATGTGTTTATTTGTCATGTATACAATGTAATAGTGAAAAATATCATTTATTCTTTGTTATTATTTTAAGATTAAATATTACCAGGACATTGTGACTTTGTGGGATTAATTTTTATGCTTATAGTTAATTAAATCTGATTGCTGATATTTATACTTTTTTTTTTTTTTTTTCAATTTTCAGGGTCATGTCAAAAAAGGTTACATGTGATCAATATTTGATCCCATCTGGAGCGCATTTCTACTTGATTCCACGGCAATCGTATGCTTTATTATCAGAGGTGGAGATAAATGTGACAGCAGTGAATGTCTTAGGGAACGCCACCTCTGAAACCCTGAAGCTGATCCCAATGGAAACAGGTAAGAAGAGCAATGAGCTTTATTCCTCTATCAAGAATTATGAACTAATGTGGATTTAGTTGCTGTGCTCCATGCAGAATTTCATTTAGAAATCTTTATTTTTATTCAGTTTTTAGTTTTATTTAGTTTATTCAATTGCTGAATGTGTAAATATGGAAATAATTCATTATAGAAATAATTCCCATCTGCCTTAATTAAAGGGGTCATATGATGCGATTTCAATTTTTCCTTGCTCTTTGGAGTGTTACAAGCTCTTGGTGCATAAAGAAGATCTGTAAAGTGAAGAGTGTGAGGCGGTACATTGTTTTCAAAATAATACATAATCAATAGATTTAAATATTTCTAAATTAAATGTATTTACAATTTCAAAAATGTTTATTATTTAAAAAAGTATCTGACAACAGTAATATTGCATTTTTTTCTAACATGTGTGTTAAATAATAATTAGTCAAAATGAATTATGTATTATTTTGTTGTACTAATGAAGTCAGAAGTTTTTTGAATTGCAGTTCAGGAAATTCCTCCGATTTCAAATTCCAGTTCAATGTCTAGTCATTTTAATATGACTATATTTCAATTTCAATATCTTGAGGAGTGGTTCTAATTCAATTGTACTGTAGTCAGTCAAATTTTGCCTGAAGTAGACCATTCATAATCATCTTTTCAAAATGTTTATTTTATGCAAAATTATGACATTACAGTATCGTAAGTGGTCCTGAAGGTCATTGGCTTGTATGTGCTGTTCAGTGCATGTATTGTATTTCAGTAATGTTCGACCCTCCGGAGATTAACAGGATTGAAGCAGATGTTGTGGGCTGCTTAAATTACAGCTGGAGTCTTGCAAAATCTCAGCAATGGTTGACGACTGCCATCAGTTTAGAGTTGAGTTTGAAAACAGTAAACAACCAGCAAAACAAAGAGTTGGTAAGTGATTGCTTTTCACAAGAATGTTTGTCTAAAACTGCACGGTTTGTACGTTTTTTCAGAAAGTGTCTTAAATATTCATTCTGTTACAGGTTTTGCTCTTCACAAAAAATCAAGGAAGCAAACTAAATGTATGTGACCTTTTTCATGGTACAAATTACAGCACCACAATGCGAGTGAAGTATAGTTCATTGAGTAAATGGAGTAAATGGAGTGAATGGAGTGATCCGAAAATAGCCACCACAGTTATGAAGGGTAAGAAGTTACTATCTTATAATAAAATACTGGGCAACACTTTAGTTTAGGGATCATTTCTCACTGTTGACTAGTTGCTTGTTAGCATGCATATAACTAGCACAATCGCTGTTTATTAGTACTTATAAAGCATATATTAATGCCTTATTCTGCAAGACCATATTTTAGATTCATTAATCCACCCCATACCTAAGCTAACAACTACCTTACTAACTATTAATAAGCAGCAAAATATGAGTTTATTGAGGCAAAAGTCATAGTTAAAAGTAAATGCTGAGAATTGGTTCCCAAACTAGGTCATGGTTTCCCAAACATTTTCGCAGAGGAAATGCAGGGGCTTCATGAGTTCACTGAAAGCTAAGAATGACTCAAATCATAACATGTCTAAATAAAACAAACTGATAAGACTACAATCAAAATAAAATTGAAATTGCAATATGTCTTCATTGGAGCATGGATTTCAAATCTCAAATGGTTGTGCTTACAGTGGTAATATATTTCTGTCTTCATGTTTTATAATCACAATTAAAATAATGTAAACCAAAACATTATTATTATTATTATTATTATCACTCAGGGAGGTGAGAAAAGTGTTAACAAACACCCTTAAAAATCAACTATTTTCATTTAATTTAGAGAGTGCATGTTCGAATCGCACTTGCAATGTGTGACAAAATAAAACAAAAAAATATATTTTTTACATGCTTGCATGCTATGCATAGTCAGTTTGCAGTCTGAAACATTTTAATGTGCTCAAAACCATTTACCCTAA
>NW_015550226.1:2147252-2148019 GCF_001515605.1 Sinocyclocheilus anshuiensis | reverse complement strand
ATTTTCTCTTTTGCCTGTGTGTGTGTGTGTGTGTGTGTGTGTTTCTGTGAATTGTGGGCACTTTCCATAGACTTCTCTTACTTTTATACTGACCAAACGATATGTTCTATCCCCTAACCCTAAACATCCTCCTTAGAGAAAACCAGTTTGCATTGTTACACTTTCAGATAAACATCATTTACTTTTTTATTTTATTTATTTTTTTCTCGTGGGGACCACAGGTCGGTCCCCCACGCATAAACAAGTACACACACACACACACACACACACACACACAGTAATAGTCACAGAATTGTCCTGACATGAAGACAATAAGTATTTCAGCAAAAGTTTTGTCTTGAAACCTATACAACAATATTTCTTTCACCACTTCTGAAGTCTTCTATTAAAAAAAAAAAACATAATTATCTGTGCAAAAAATATTAAATAGTTGTTACTTTTTCATTTATCAGCTCCGACTGGAAGCCTGGACACATGGCTTAAAGTGGATGATCAGAATGCACAGCTCTACTGGAAGGTGAGAATCATTCTGACAGTCCTGACATACTAAATTATAGGCTTACAGTGTGTGTGTGTGTGTGTGTGTGTGTGTGTGCGTGTGTGCAATACTATATTATACACACCTACACATATGTGACCTGGCAGTTATTGAATGATATATCTGTGATGTTCATATTTGTAAAGATTGCATATATTGTATATATATAATCACTGCATTAGTATAAATACCCCTCCCCCTCAAAAAAAAAAAAAAAAAAACAGCCCCA
>NW_015550226.1:2143936-2147214 GCF_001515605.1 Sinocyclocheilus anshuiensis | reverse complement strand
CCCCCCCAAAAAAAAAAAAAAAAAACAGTCACAGATAGTGTGATATGAAAGTGTGATCAGCTTTGCTTACTCATTTTATCTTTGTGAAGTTATTGCCGATCTTTCTTATGCCATGACCATGCCAGTGTTATTTTAGTATAAATGTTATGCAGTTTTATTTATTTTGTTTGTGTTTTTGTCATTTTTGTTTTATTAAATGTCTATATAGTTTTTTTTTTTTTTTTTGGTTCATCTAAATGAAAATGAGAAATGCTGCCTTGGCAACTAGCTGAAATAAAAGTTTTATTTTATTATTATATTTTATTTCCGTTAATATTTATTTTAATGTCAATAGATAGATAGATAGATTGATTGGATCTTTGAGAGTTAAACCTGTAACTTTCCCTTTCACCTCTGTTATCTTATTTTAGCCTTTAGAAAATTTCCATGCCAACGGCTGGAATTTGTTCTACACTGTCGAATCAAAGGAACCGAAAAATACTTTTTGTGTTACACAAGAAAGCCACTGCTTTTTCAGTATCACCGAGAAGGTTGAAAAGGTTTTCCTGAGAGCCACTAACGCAGTGTCAAGCTCAGATCATACCGAAGTACCGGTGTATCGAAACAAAGGTACTTGATTGCTGGAAGTGTGATATATCAGACAGAGGCTCTGTTCACAGTGTATTACCAATGAAATGCTGATGTTTGATGACTTCTTATTGTGTTGTTTTAGGGCTGGGCTCTGTCTCTAATTTCAGTGTTCATCCCCAGTCAGAGATGTCTGTGCTGATCGCGTGGGGGGGAACACCAGCGTCCCTCAATGTCACAGGATATGTGCTTGAGTGGAGATCTCTGTGTGAGACGCCGTCACCTCCCCTGTCCTTCACTCTGATGGACAAAAACATCTCCAGTACCATAATAACAGGTGTTTATTATTGATAATAATTGATAATAACTGAGCAGCAAATCAACATACTAGAATGATTTCTGAAGAATCATGTGACAGTGAAGACTGGAATTAAGAAGAAAAACAACTGTCAAATTGGATCTTTGGGGCATAATGAGTGAAGTTCAGTTTCTCCTGATCTCTTATGGTTTACACTACAATAATGATTTGGAACATATTTTGACACGAGAAAAATGTTTTCTAAGTCGTTTAGTACTTTAAAAGCCACTCAAATGACTTTAAAGTCATCTGGTACTTAACGTTTTATATTCTTATGTGTTGTTCACAAAGTGCATGCAGATCTAATTATGGCTGTTTTATTTCAAATTTCAGGGTTAAAGCCTTACAAACCCTATGAGATGTCTATTTATCCCAAATATGATAAAGGGATTGGAATTCCACACACTTTAGTGGCATACAGCAGTCAGAAAGGTGCGTAGTGCTTGAAAATCAGCAGTGGATATCTGAGGGCTTGATGTAAATCAAGCAAAGCTGGATAATGATACAATACTTCCATCTAGTGGGCTCAGACTTACATTTTCATGTATTGTTGCAGCACCCTCTGTGGCCCCAGTGTTGAATTTTATGGAAATCAGACATTCGTATGTCAAACTACACTGGAATGAAATCCCCCTTGAACAGAGAAATGGGATCATTCAAGGATATACCGTTTACTTTTGGAATGAATTGAACAATATCAAAGGTATTTAAGCATTTAAAGTTGATAACAGATTTTTGAATGGAAGATTTCAAATGTTTTTTTTATTACTATTGTTATAATTAACCATAATGTTTCTATTCTGTCTCAAGTTATAAAGACTGAGGAGACCAGCATTGTGGTGAGAGATCTTCAGCCACATACCAAATATGAAGCCCTTTTGACGGTTCATACGAGGGGCGGAAGTTTAAACGGTTCAGTTGTGGCCCTGGCAACTGGACATATGGGTGAATATTTATTTTTATATTATCATACTGATCATACATATATATACACATACATACATACATACATACATACATATATATTGTTATAATTAACCATAATGTTTCTATTCTGTCTCAAGTTATAAAGACTGAGGAGACCAGCATTGTGGTGAGAGATCTTCAGCCACATACCAAATATGAAGCCCTTTTGACGGTTCATACGAGGGGCGGAAGTTTAAACGGTTCAGTTGTGGCCCTGGCAACTGGACATATGGGTGAATATTTATTTTTATATTATCATACTGATCATACATATATATACACATACATACATACATATACATACATATATATATATATATATATGTATATGTGTGTGTGTGTGTGTGTGTGTGTGTGTGTGTGTGTGAGTATTCTTTTATAAAATACATATCATCACTGCTTTACTCTGTTTTCCATCAAATTAATGCAGCTGTCACGTGTATGTTCCTGTTTGTCCTTATTTGGTTATCTTCCTGTTCCTGCTCCCTGATTGTTTCTAATTTGATTCCAGGTGTGTCTCTTCTTCCCCTGATCAAGTTGTGTATTTAAAGTGTTTCCAGTTTTTTGTCTGGTATTAAACGTCCATCGGTTTCTGTACTACGTGTGAGTCAATAAATCCTGTTTTCTATGTTCTCCGATGTCTCCTCGCTCCTTCATCTCCTCGTTCCTACACAGTAGCAGCAGACCGTGACAGAATACCAAACCCAAACAAAATAGTAAGCGGCGCCCCTTCTCCCCATTTTGTTTTCGTTTGTTGAAAGTTTTTTGTTTTCCCAGTTTCTCCCCGCGGCTCTGGAAGTTGCCACTCGGTTCGCCACTCTAGCTTGCCTGGATCTCCCGTTTGTGCAGTATGCGTGGGAGTTCTGCAGGATCACCGTGAGTATGGTGTTAGAAGACGCCATGCTCAACTTGCTGTTCTGGATCGAGGGTAAATACCATCACCCCGTGAACCTCCCAGACACCACTGGACTAAGCTTGAGGGAAGGGATCCTCCGGTGTCTGGAGAGCATCCGGCCCCGATCCAGAACCAGCTTGCCGTCAAGCCCACCGGCCGCCGCTGACTCCGCGCTCTTGGACATGGCGCTACCTCCAGAGTTCTCGGCTCCTATCCTCACCCCAGAATCTGCTCCAGAAAGTTCTCTTTCGTCTCCGCCTGTCCCGTCCAGCTCTCCATCGTCCCCTGAGTCTCCTTCGTCTCTGCTGGTCCCGTCCAGCCCTCCTTCGTCTCCTGATTCCCCCGAGTTAGCCAGCCCTGCACCTCCAGAGCGCCCTCCAGAGTCAGCTCCTCCAGAGCGCCCTCAAGTGCCCGCTCCTCCATGGCAACCTGAACTGCCTGCTCCGCCATGGCCCCCTGAGCTACCAGCTCCGCCATGGCAACCTGAGCTGC
>NW_015550226.1:2139310-2143926 GCF_001515605.1 Sinocyclocheilus anshuiensis | reverse complement strand
GCCTCCAGGTTGCCCTGCCCCCCCCCCACCCCCCTCCACGGTGTAACTGTTACGGCGCGGGACGCGCCTTCCAAGAGGGGGGATTAATGTCATGTGTATGTTCCTGTTTGTCCTTATTTGGTTATCTTCCTGTTCCTGCTCCCTGATTGTTTCTAATTTGAGTCCAGGTGTGTCTCGTCTTCCCCTGTTTAAGTTGTGTATTTAAAGTGTTTCCTGTTTTGAGTTCTTTGTCTGGTATTAAACGTCCATCATGTTCTCCGATGTCTCCTCGCTCCTTCGTCTCCTCGTTCCTACACAGTAGCAGCAGACCGTGACCGCAGCATTGGTGAGCATATGAGACTTCTTTCAAAAACATTAAAAACTTACTGACATCAGACTTTTGAATGGTAGTGTACACATTTTATCGTATACCTATGTAGGTGTATGTGAGACAGATGATAGTAATATGTAATTGCCAAATAACATTTCAATGACAACTTACAAATCATTATCACTGATTTTTCATAGTAACCGATAAAGTACGCTTAGTCGTGCATGAGTGTAATATAACATACCGCATCTTGCGTTTTAATTTTAAAATCAATTATAGGAAAGCAAAGTTTCCATTGGTTGTACACCAGAATCTCAGCGAATGCAGTTCACCAGACAAATTATTTTGACTTTTAATAGAGGGAAAGTATGAATATGCAGACACACGTCTTTTCATTATTGGTTTGACTGATTATTGAAATTTTTTTTCAGATGGAATTGAAATGGTGCTGTTTGTTATCCCAGCATGCCTTGGGTTATCACTTCTCGCCATTGTTGTGTTTGCCTATATTGGGAAACATGAACGGTGAGCATCCACAGGCTTGTTATTCTTGAGTATTAAGACCATAAAAAAATTATATAATTAAATGTATCTCTGTTTTTCATAGGGTGAAGATGTGTTTGTGGCCTATTATTCCTGATCCTGCCAACAGCAGCATTAAGAGGTGGACCACCACTGATTCAATGCAGGTCTGATTATTTTCATCAATATCTGAAATAGATTTCGATAGTTAATAATCAAATGGCTTTAAAAGTCAATCAAACATGCTTGATTAATTCATATCTCAACATGATTTTGTCCAAGGGCATACCTCCCTTTAAAGAAGACAAGAAGCCCGTGTTGGTGTATCTGTCCCACTTCAGTCTTCTTGATCTGGATGAGAAAGAGCCATTCAAGAGTGACTATTTCAAGGAGAACCAGTGGTCACACGACATCGACAGTTGTGATGAGAGTCATTCCTCATTCCAGACCTCTGTCAGACACGATTCAGAGCACGACAGGGATTCTGTCCCTTATGCCACAGTGGTTTTCAGTGGTCCATATCAAAACCATTCATCCTGTCCACCAGCCTACGTTCGCTCTGAGTCCACACAGCCTCTGTTAGGAGCGGATGACGCTGGCAGCCCCCCACCGTATGAGAATGTGTCACCAAGCAGCAGTGTTTCCAAAGTACAACGCTTCACTACATTCCCTCAGAATTCTATTGAAAGTGAGGAGAATGAAGAACTTTATGAAGAATTTCCTATGCTCAGATCTTTAGAGCTCAGGGATACTGATCATATCTAAACTCAGATTCATCCAGTTCCTGTGTATGTGCTTCTTTTTCAAGGATGTGTGTGTCTCATTTTGAGTTTGAGTATATATAGAAACAGGATATATTCAAACCACAGCTGAATATGACCCAAACCTGACTGATTTGGCTCACATGACAGATGTGTTTTTACATTTAAATTACATCTACATTTAGTCATTTAGCAGACGCTTTTATCCAAAGCGATTTACAAATGAGGACAATGGAAGCAATCAAAATCAACAAAAGAGCAATGACACACAAGTGCTATAACAAGTCTCAGTTAGCTTAATGCAGTACACGTAGCAAGTTTTTTTTTTTTTTTTTAAATCATAAGAATAATAAAAAAATACAGTTTATGGTTACATCTGGCAATGTAACAACACTTCCTCTGGAAAGGACAAATTAAAAGAGTTAAATAAATTCTCCATTCATAATTTTATACCAGAACGTGTGACGATGCAATGTTTTTAGCATGCAAAGTCTTTTCTTGAAGCTCTGCAGAAGCTCAGCATGGTCTCTGTGTTTACAGTGAGCTTTATAAAGGTGATGCTGCGTTACAAACCAGCATGAAAAGTGCAGTCCAGAGTGTTTAGCTTCATGACGTTAAGTTCTTGTACTA
Organism: Sinocyclocheilus anshuiensis; assembly: GCF_001515605.1. Lineage (NCBI taxonomy): Eukaryota > Metazoa > Chordata > Actinopteri > Cypriniformes > Cyprinidae > Sinocyclocheilus > Sinocyclocheilus anshuiensis. The sequence continues at coordinate 2,141,703 of NW_015550226.1, read as the reverse complement.
AATATAATTAATTAATCGTGTCTTGCAGATGTTTCAAGGCAATGTCAATTAGTTTTGCAGTATAATATGGAATTTGAGATGGGTTTTTTTGTTTTTTGTTTTTTCATTGCTGAATGATTAGTGTTTTAAACAAATTGGCTGTGTGACTGGTTCATTGACTCATAGGCACTAGTTTCATTACTGATTATAATCAGTGGTTTGAACAAATGGGTTGAATAAATGATTCAATGACTCAAAGAGACAGTTTTTCCAGTCAAATTCAAGGACTGAAACTGTTGTCTAAAGCTATTTTAAAAAGTCCATGTTACACATTAGATGTACTACTATAGTAATACAAATAAATTATGCATAATTACATACAGCTAACCCTAAACTAAACCCTCATCCTAACCGTTACCATATAGTAAATACATGTAGTTAATTAAAATTACTCAGTACTGTATAATTACACTGTAACAAGGTAACATAAAATAGAGTGAAACACAAAATTGCATTACAAATGTGTGTTTTTTTTTTTTCTTTTTAAGAAAACAAGCAGTTAGTAAATAAATAGAGTGCAAGTCTAAAAGGGGCTTTTTTAAAATATATATAAAGAATATAATTAGAATAGAGAGTGCTAGAGTTCTAGAGGGCACATACATGGATCAGGGCACATTTTTCAAAGTGATTAGCAAAACATAAAATAAAATTATTAACTTTCTGCAGTATTGCTAGGGACTGCATATAGGTTAAACAGACCACTGATATTACAATGAATGGGAGAAAATGGTACTCCCATTATGGCAGCTCTATTAAAGTACCACCTTTTCCAAGTAAGAGAGCCAATCGGCAAAATCACTGCCTGGTGTTTATGTGACACTTGTCTCAAGAAATCGCATAGACACATTTTATGTCTTGCTGCCCTTCCAAGTTCATTCTTTCAATGTGCCTAGACAGAATGTCACAAGTCCATTCTTGTGTCGTTAGCATTGAGAAACTGTAGCAAATTTATGCAGCATTTAAAAAATAAAAATATTAAAGTTAATGCTACATGATATCCAGTGTAATGGCTTGAACGGAGCATATTTCTGGTTTGTTATTGCTGGGGCTGTGGGGGTATAAGACAAAAAAAATGCTTACCAACACCATTGTTACTTTTGTATGTTACTTTTTTGCCTGTATTTTTAATTCAACATTCAGCATGTTTTTGGTGTAAAAAGAGAACATGTTTGTTTACTTCTTACTTAATGTTATCTTATATTTGCCACATGTTATACATTCATATAACTGCAGTAAAAGATTATGAGATGCATTATTTGAATGCTTGGCCAAAGAGATGTGTCTTTAATCTAGATTTAACTAACAATCAGCAATTACCTCACAGTTTCAAAAAACTTAATTCCACAAAATTTTTTCGAGACAGACATCCTAACTTGCTTAGTTTGTTAACCCATTGGTGCCCATTTTTTTCTGAATGGTTTCATACATATAGTTGTGTTATTAGTGTCCTATGTGAACATTTCTGCATTTATTTTCCACAGGTTTTTTTTTTTCTTTTTTTATTGAAAATCGTATTTGAATGTGTTTGCCGGTGGGCAAATATGTTGTATGCACACCTTCAACGTCAAATTTGAATAGAAGGAAAACATTTGGCATCTAACTCGAAATAATGCTTTCAACAGATCAATCTTTATTCATAAACACATTTCTTATCTATAAAAGTTGAAGAACATTCGATGCGAACCCAAAAAAAGCTGCATCTACCTTGAATATAAAAACACAACAAACAACAAATCCATTTATCTTAAAGTGGTGGAACATAGTGCAGAACAAAGTGCAGCCATTAAGTTGCCCCAACAGGGCATTGTGTATCAAAAAGTTAAATGAAAATAAATAAATAAAAATAAATAGGATGAAGAAAAAAATACATCTATATACCAAAAAAAGGTATACCAGAAAGAAAATTACGCATGTTTAGGCCTATAGTATTCAATGACTGACTGTAGGTGATTTCATATAATAATGTAAATGTAAACTCATTACTCATTACATTACTACTGAATTCAACATTATAATGGAATCATAAGCTGCTAGTCATACAAAGAATTAGGGTTTTTGACCGATTAGAATGAAACGCATCCAAACTAGATGAAGGGGCCTCAATATTTTGCCTCTTACAAGACATAATATCATAAATATTATGATATTTGACAAAATATCTACAGCAATTAATCCCATGCTTTAGCTCTTTATCTTTCCATTCTTCCTTTTGTGTGACTGACTGGAGTTTGTAAACTGCTACTGTTACTTGAAAACTGGAAATTGCAACAGCAGACACAGAGTTGGGGCAGTAGAGCTGTGGAAAGATTGCTCTCTTATCTCTCATACAGTATATAAGACCTTCATGATTTATA
>NW_015550226.1:2129956-2138453 GCF_001515605.1 Sinocyclocheilus anshuiensis | reverse complement strand
TACTTGAGTATCTTTTTGGATACTTTGTAGTTGTACTGAGTATCAAAGATATTAGCAACTTTTACTCTCTACTTCACTACATTTTTGAATGAGTATCTGTACTCTTTACTCCACTACATTTGAAATGAGTGTTGCAGTTACACATTACATTTTGCATGGACCTAGCTTTTTCTGCAGCAGTTTATTTCTGCTACAAAAGACATGATACTGCCTGCTACAGGTCACTGAAAGTACCGCATCTTGTGTGTTTTGCCCTTACTCACCCAAACTTTTCAACAAGGCTACTTTATGTGAATGTGAGTTCCTTAGCAAGTATTTGTGAATCACAGGTGTTTTATATATGAGATGAGGACATGACTGCAGCCGGCAATGAGGCCCAAACCAGCACATCCAGTGCAAGAAGGCTTCAGCTTTTTAATTTTACTTAACATTATTTTATTTATCTATTACACTGAAGAGACCTTTTTGAAGGATATTTTTTTTTTGTTTGTTTGTTTTGTAATTTTGAGGTGTTCAGTTTTATTTTGGTTTTAGAAAATAAATGTGATTGCTCTCCTCACAAATCAACTCTTTCTTGTTTTTGTTTCATGCTCTCTGTGCCTTGCCCTGGACTTTTATGTCACTTCCTGTCTCCCATGGTGTTTGTAGTCAGTTTGTAGTCCGTTTGTTCATTGGTTCCCCTTGATTAGTCTCCCCAGGTGTGTCTTATCTTGTTAAGCTGGTCTAACCCTGTGTGTATATATAGTCCTAGTTTTTCCTCAGTTCCTTGTGAGTTGTCTAATGTAATGGTTGTCTGTTTGCCAGTCATTCTGTTCTTTGTTCCCTTTGGTTTTTGGCTTATTGTTTGTTCTAGTTTTTCCATTAAATATCTGCACATAGATGCTTGCTTCTGCCTGTTTTCCGCAGCTTCACCACAACGTTACAGTTTTTCACTGGCATGTCCCTGACTAGTGCATCTTTGAGCCTATATTTAGTTTAAGTAAAATACTTAAGTACTGTTAAAATCAGATACTCGAAGACATCTCAAGGTCTCTAACATCCACCAGCTCTGTGATGTCGTCATGGAGGAGTGGAAGAGGACTCCAGTGGCAACCTGTGAAGCTCTGGTGAACTCCATGCCCTAGAGGGTTAAGGCAGTGCTGGAAAATATTGACACTTTGGGCCCAATTTGGACATTTTCACTTAGGGGTGTACTTACTTTTGTGGCCAGCGGTTTAGACATTAATGGCTGTGTGTTGAGTTATTTTGAGGGGACAGCAAATTTACACTGTTATACAAGCTGTACACTCACTACTTTACATGTGCCCCCCACTTTTCAAAATCCCGTTTGTGTCCCCCCCACTTTCAAATTCGTTTATGATTTTTTTTAACCGCACGCCGTCATCGCCACGGAGGAGCAGGACACAGACGCATGCGTCTCCACGTCCAGGAAAGTCACGTGCACACTCTAAAAATAGCTCACTGAAAGTTTTAATGAGCAGCAGGTATCGCGGTTGCGGCACAGTCAGCGATGAAACGCCAGATGACTTTAATGTCATCGTGGATGAAAAGACAGGCACAGTCAGCGATGAAACGCCAGAAGCAGCAACAGATGACTTTAATGTCATCATGGATGAAAAGAAAGAAAGAAAGGAGATGTGAGTTGGTTGATTCAGTAAATTAGCTCAGGTCAGGATAATCATATTTTCTGTCTACACCTGTTAGCCTAACGTTGACTTAGCTAACGTTAACATACACTGTTGCTAGGTAACTTCAGACTATTGTTAGCTGAGTTTTGCGGTGTTTCGTGAACAAATCTGTGGCTTTGAACGAATCGTTCGTGAAAGTCATTGATTCAATGATTCATTCATAAATATAGCCACTTGCTTCATTACTGAATGAACGAATGACTCACGCATTAAGACAGTGACTTACCACCGGTTTTAGTATTTAAAATAATCACTTTTCACTTTTTTTTATCATCATTGCATATTACTCTTATTTTTTTTTAAATATTCAAAACATTATTAATATTGTATTTATAGAGATAAAAAATGCACTGGAAAGTCAATTTAGGGGGCAAATATTATCCTATAATGGAAAAGGTGCAGTCAAAGTGGAAGCGAGTGGGTATGCAGAAGAATGGTAAATGCCTCAGGGGGTACTCCACTCTAAAAAGTTTGGGAACCACTGATGTAGAACATTCTGTGTACCATGAAAACGAGTCCACTTTAAACCGCAAATTTTCTGTTAGCAATATGACAAGCAGACTCTGGATGCTAGTTTAATGTTAGACTAAATATGATCATAACTCAGTCGTTTTCATATCAGAGGACAGATGAGGTGGAGCTGCTTCAGAACAGAGAGGGTGAGACAGGGAGAAGCAGTAGCAGCACAATGTTACAGGTAGGTTATGTGCTGTATGAAGGGCCAGGTGATTTTGATTTGTTGGTGATAAAAGGGAGGAAGTGTACATGATAAGTAGTGAATACAGTTTGAATATTATCAAATTAAATGATCTTCTTGTTGGAGCCAAAGTGTGTGTTTCGATGTTTAGAATATTTTGTTAACATGGTCAAATCATGCATTTACCTGCTCACTTGTATGGTGAGAGAGAAACAAAGAGGCGGGCCCTGATATTTTTTGTTGACCGTTTCTATATAGTTTCAGTTGTGATGAACTTTTGTTTATTTTTATTTGTGTCATGCTTTAATATCAGAGGACAGATGAGGTGAAGAGGCTTCAAGACAGGGCGGGTGAGACAGGGAGAAGCAGCTCAGAGTTGCAGGTATGTGCTGTGTAAAGGGTCATGTAATTTATTTTAATTAGGTCTCATGTCAGAAACAGGCTAGCACATTTTCATATTTCATAGGAGAGACCTGAGGGGACAGGCGCAAGCGAAGAAGTGCAGGCAGGCATGCAGGAAGCTGAACCCAACCACGCTAACCCGAAGCTCATTGCAGTGCAGCAGCTCACCAACAAAACGCTACGGTTCCAAGAAAAGTGGTAACATGAATTTCCTTGGCTCCACTACAGTCCAGGAGTCAATGGAATCCTATGTTTTTTCTGTGCTCAAGCTTTTGGGCATGACAAATCAAATTTGGCCAAGAATGCAGATCCAACATTTGTCAAAACTGGTTTCCGAAACTGGAAAAAGGCAACTCAAAAATTTGCAGAACATGCCCAAAGCAATGCACACAAAGTTGCCGTCACTACCCACTGCCAAAAAACAAAACCAGTAGATGTCCAGTTATCTTCAGCCAAAGCTGCACAGCAACAGGAACCAAGATGGTGTCTCATGAAAATTGTGGGCTCTGTACAGCTCTTGGCACGCCAGGGAGCTGCTCTTAGAGGCCATGCAGCTGAAGAGGGTAACTTAAACCAGTTACTGAAAGTAAGATGTGAAGATAACCCTGGCTTAGAGAAATGGCTGTCAACAAGAAAACATGATTACACATCCCCCAAAATCCAGAATGAAATTTTAAATCTATTTGCAAACAGCATAATTAGGGAAATCATTAGCTCAATTCACATGCTGCCTCTCCTCCAATATTCCATTATTATTGATGGAACACAGGACATTGAAGGAACTGAACAGGAAGCCATATGTGTCAGGTATGTAGACCATGATTTGGTCCCCCACGAGGTCTTCCTGGGGCTTTACGAAGTCTCAAGCACAACTGGGGAAAACCTAGCAAAAGTTGCCACAGATGTGTTGTTGCGCTTGAATCTTCCGCTGTCTGGTCTGCGTGGACAAACATATGATGGAGCAGCGAACATGTCAGGCAACAGAAAGGGAGCACAGGCCAGGATAAGGGAGATGCAGCCACTGGCTTTGTATGTACACTGTGGCGCCCACTGTGCAAATCTGGTCACCCAGGCTGCTTGTACAGCGTCATCACTGACATCTGATGCCCTGGATTGGGTCCAAAAGCTTGGCTGTCTGTACAAATTGTCAGGCAAATACAAAACGAAATTTGTGAGCATCAGGGACAGTTAGCAACCTGCAACCCTTGTGTCAAACAAGATGGACAACCAGGACTCCAGCTATCTGCTCTGTTACATCAGTACGAGTCTGTACTACTCAGCTTAGAGGACATGGCCCAAACAGATGCCTCAAACACTGGTGTGACAGCGAGAGGGCTGTTGGAGAGATTTGGAAAAGGTACCACAGTTTTAGGACTCATGATGGCCACTGAAGTAATCCAGGAGTTGGAGTGCCTTAATTGCACACTGCAGAAGCGGACAGAAATAGTGTCTGGTATGCTCTCTGCAGCAGATTGTGTGAGGACCACCCTGAGGGCAAAGAAAACTGAGGAGAAGTTCCAGGAGATATACAGCCCTGCAACAGAGATGATTACCAAGCTAAATATTCAGCCCATAACCATGCCCCACATCCGCCGTCCACCAAAACGCTTCATTGGCAATGTCACTACTGCACACACACCTAAAACCCCAGAAGAACACTACAGAGCTGACTTCTTCAAGGTGCTGGATACTGTGGACATCCAGCTGAAGGAGAGGTTTGATCAGGGTGGTCTGAAAACACTGGCGAAGCTGGAGGAAGCCCTCCTAACTGGGGAGATGGACACTTCTGTGGTGGACCAGTATCCTGAATTAAACCAGAGGTCACTGAAGGTGCAGCTGAACATGTTTAAGCTCCAATACACATACACAACCACTTCAGAGGCCGCAACTATTCTGAGGAATCAGTTGCCTGAAGTCAGTGGCCTTTTCAACCAAGTAGAAGCACTTGTACGACTTCTTATGGTTGTTCCTACTGCTTCTGCTGAAGCAGAGAGGCGCTTCAGTGCTCTGAGGAGGTTGAAGACCTGGCTGAGAAGCACAATGTTGCAGATTCGCATTAACAATTTAGCAGTCTGTCACATTCACAAAGAAACACTGGATAAAGTTAGCAAAGAAAACATTTGCCAGGAGTTTATCCTGGCGAATGAGTACAGGAAGCATGTGTTTGGTTCTTTTATGTGAGAAGAGGAGACAGGACAGTATAGAAGGGTGGATGGTTAGGATATACATTGAGAGATGGGATTGAATGGATAGATGGAGCTTTTTGCTTTTTCTATTCTAAACACCTGCGGTTTGGTGGATGTGTCTCTGACAACCGTCCTGTGCAACAAGTGATTTATTTTACATTTTCAGGTACAGCAGTTAGTTTGAAATAAAAGTTTGTTTAACACTGTAAAAGACAGAAGATTGTAGAGACGGTGCCATTCTATGTAGGCTTATAATGAGTTTGGGAAATCCCAGAGCAGTTACAGAATCTGCATCTGACTCACTTAACCCATTTAAGCCCACCAGCAACTACACTCTAAAAAATGCTGGGTTGTTTCAACCCAATGTTGGGTCAAATATGGACTAACCCAACTGTTGGGTTAAAAAGTTAATTTAAAAATGTAACCAAAATTTAACCCAACAGTTGGGTTAGTCCATATTTGACCCAACATTGGGTTGAAACAACCCAGCATTTTTTAGAGTGTAGTTGCTGGTGGGCTTAAATGGGTTAAGTGAGTCAGATGCAGATTCTGTAACTGCTCTGGGATTTCCCAAACTCATTATAAGCCTACATAGAATGGCACCGTCTCTACAATCTTCTGTCTTTTACAGTGCTTTCGGGACCTACAGCCGTTATGTATTCAGTGAGTTCATTTAGTGAATGATTCATCAGACTGATTTGAGTTTGTGAGTCATCTTGAATGATTCATTAAAAGAACCAGCCTCTTAGAAATGTGGTTTTATTAACTTTTAATATACTTCTAGTAAATTGTAATGTTTTTATTGAAAGAAAAAAAAACAACTTTTGAAAAACAATTGAATGTTTTTATTGAAAAAAAAAAACCTTTAACTAGTGCTAGTTTTGTTCTGCATTCAGTTGTGGAGAAGTGTGAGCTTGTATTAATGCATTTTGTTATTGTTGTTGTGCATTGATATCGTCTTATCTGAATCAGGAGAGAAATATGCACAGATCACACATTGTTCACAAGCAAAAACAGTCCAAAACATGTCTAAAATATGTCGGTGGATTTTGATGATTTTTTTTATTTAAATTTTTTTATCAGCAGCTTGGAGTCTCATTCTGACGGCACCCATTCACTGCAGAGGATCCACTGGTGAGCAAATGTTTTAATGCTTTTCCAAATCTGTTCCAATGAAGATAAAGTCGCATCTGCAGCTTGGCTGGCTTTAAATTTTCATTTTTGGGTGAACTACTTTAATTACATTAAAAGTATGAATCTTATACAAATCAAATTATATTGCATTTTATTTCATGATTTTACTGATTATAATAAATCGTCCTGTATTATGTGTCACTGTTAATAGCATTACCATCTGCTTGCAGGTGAGATTTGTTTCAGACTACAAGACTGCAGATAGCAGCAGAAATCAAAACTGTAGGTGTATCAAGACACAGACACATTTTGTTTTAACCATTTAATTCAATTTCTTGCTGCTTACAGCTTAGTGCCACATCCCATCCTCCCCTTGAGTGTGAGCACTGATAGAACAATCCTGTTCAAGTTCTCTGTTGGAAGCCATCAGTGGTTGACCAGTCAAATAATGATCAGTTTTTACAGTCAATCACATTTCAGAGCTTTCTTCAAGAAATAAATATTTGGACTGCAATGTATCAAACACATAATATCCAAAGTATCATGCAATAAACAATGCATGAAGATACATTTCCAGAGCAACCTGGTTTGCTGGTATAACAGAAAGTGCTTTGCTATAATAGTTTTTTTACCCAATGAAACTTTTCTAAACTGACATCAGGCTTGTCATACACGTTTACAGATTTCAGCTGAGACACAACAGCACTAGAGGCACAAAATATACATTTCTGTAGGGAATTGCATTCCAGGTAGATAATTTATTATATTAGAATATTATCTGTACACACACTGGGAAACCTTATTAATTAGGCAGTCAGATTAGCATTTCCAAACAGCAATAGCTATACTTGTAAAGTAACCCGTCTCTTGCATCCTGACTTACTGACCATTTCAATTTGCTATATAGAGAGACAGCAACAAAATCAGTTGCATGGATTGCTTCCTCAATTATGTTTTAGTTGCATTACACAAAGTGCTCTAAATCTTCCATGTCATGAATAAATATGAAAAACAAATGCAGAAAACATAACTTATCTTTTTCATTGCAAAAACAAACCTAGCAGAATTATTCTGCATTGTTCAAATGGGAAAAAAATAAAAATAAATGTTAAGAAACAAACTTCTGATGTGTCTCAGTGCAGGCTTCTGATTGTGGCATTAGATTTCTACAAATTATAAGACGATATAGTAGAACGGTGTTACAGCTTTTTGTTTTGACTGGAAAGTGCATTTTATATGCATAGAGATAGTCTGCAAGTATGTGTATGCGAAATCCATCTTTCACTTCAAAGTCCCAATCAGCCCTGAAAAATGTGAATTTCCTCTTCACTGAAGTCCAGCTGTCTGACCAACCTGTGAGAAAGTATACATTGAAAAAACAAATCAATACCTTACCCAAAAAGTAAAAAATGCCTCAAACAGCTTCAGATATATCAAATGTATATATGTAAGCCATTAAAACAATGACTCACTGCACTGCTAACTCTGTGAATCCAGTTGGGCCGCACACACACACTAAACATTTGGAGTCTTCTGGTCTCTCCAGGAAGTTTTGCAGCATACAAGCATCTATCTGCCCTCTTCTGCCTTTCCATGAGTCTGTAGGCTCCGACAGAACGTACTCCACCTCAAACCTAAGATACATGACCGTTAGGATGCTGCCTAATGACAGTCTGAATTGAATCAACATTGAATCTGAATTGAGTTGAATAATGACACTTTTGTAGAGTTGCTTTACAGTTGAAATGGAATTATTTTTCAAATTGATGAATTTTGCAACATTAACACTTATTTTCCTGTTTATTACAGTTAAAGGCACAATATGTAAGATTTTTGTATTAAAATATCCAAAAACCACTAGAACAGTGTTATATATTTATATATATCCCAAATGAAAAATCCCGAGAAATAAGCAATTTTAACTAGTGACACGGAGCGTGTCCATAGTGTCACCTGCCAATGACGTCATACACCCTCGATTTCCGGTTTTGTTTTGTAGAAAACATGGAAACACCAAAGACGCTTGTGATGTTGTGTGTTTTAATAGACCGGTGACGACCGCACAGAGTAGCATTATAACAGAACTTTCAAATGTATCTAGTATGATAAAACAGCACTGCTTTTTTTTCGCCCCACATATGCATGACCGGAAGGAGCGGAAGCGGTCAACTGTGGCATAATAAAAGCTCCACTGCTTTACCCCACATACGCACGACCGGAAGGAGCGGAAGCGCTCGACTGTGGCATAATAAACGCTCTGCTGCTTTACCCCACATACGCATGACCGGAAGCAGCGGAAGCGCTCGACTGTGGCATAATAAAAGCTCCGCTGCTTTACCCCACATACGCACGACCGGAAGCGGTCGACTGGGGCATAATAAAAGCTCAGC
>NW_015550226.1:2118604-2129749 GCF_001515605.1 Sinocyclocheilus anshuiensis | reverse complement strand
TCTGCCCTCTGCCCGAGTCCCGTCGGATTGCATCGGCTGTGGGGATGAAGACCACAACTCCCATGATTCATCAAACTACGCCTTTGATTCTCTGTTTGTTTTGAATGCGCGCCCTCTAGTGGCGAAAAATTACATATTGTGCCTTTAAGCTACTTTGAAACAATTTGTATTGTATAAAGCACTATATAAATACTTCACAGTAGACAGTGAGGCAGTTAGCTAACTAACTAAATACTGCATGGATTCCCACTGAGATCACTGTACTGTAATTCAAAGATGTGACACTCCTGATAGAACGAACAGTCAGATATATAATGCGATAAATGATACCTTTCCTCTTTTGAACAAAGTTCATCCAGCTGAGAGCACCAAAGTATGTCCCTCTCTTGACGGTTAAAGAACATCAGCTTGGTTTTTCTGAAAAGACAACCAAAAAAAATGATTATTGTTGTTGGTATCGTTTTGATTAGTCAACTAATTTAATAAGTATTTTCCAGTTAATCTATCAATTATTATCTGGTTAATCTTAGTTAACTTACCAAAAACATAACTGTAACGTCTATCAATAATCTTCAACCAACCATTGTATTCCAATTTATTCCATTTTACTTTACAAGTAAAAATTTAAATAAATACATACATAAATTCCCAAGAATTAAAAGGCATCTATCAGTAATACAAATGCCCATGATGGCTGCTTTAACACTGCTTGGCAGTGACAGCTGCATTTGATTGTAGGTGTCTTCAAAGTTTTCTTCATTCAGCAGATTAAAATAGCAGCTTTAATACAAATCTGTATGAACGAACAATTGAAGTCACAACCATACTCAGGTAACCGTAGTGACGGTATCAAAGATGGCAATGTCCATAACATCGGGAAGCTTTATCACAACTGACAGTATGTGATTAAATGAATGAGTCCAAATGCGGTATGAGTTCCTCCATCAGATCTTTTAAACAACCAACAATGGCTTTAAAAGCTTTGTAACCGAGTACAGAGAGTATGTCTGAGCCGCACCTCACAACTTGCACCTGGTGAATCTGAGAGTAAACTGTGAGTAAACTAAACCTCTCATGATTAACACTGGACTTATCAGTACAGTGTGGCTTTTAGATCATATGACTTGGCAGACAACTACCTGCTCAGATTTCATGGTGACTTTAACGTGATGAACTACAACTAAGGTTATGCTGCTAGGACACCAGGGTAACTGACTTTATACCAGGGATCAACAATATTTGATTTTTGCCGATATCCGATATGCCGATATTGTTCAACTCATTTTTGCCGATATATATCTTTTTGTTGGGAAACAACACTCAGTCTCTCCTGTGCAGAGATTATAACCTTTTTTTTTAAATTTTGGTTAGTAAAAAAAAATGTAGTTAAACTTGTTAGAATTACTTACAATAATGAAGTTATTTATAGAAACAACTATAAATCAATCGCTGCATTTTTTTTTCCACACAGATACAGTGGTAACCATAACATTTTATTTGAAGATTTAACATTTGTAGATGGTCTAAAGCAAAAAGTTGTAAAAAAAAATATTTTACAGCTCCTTGTATTTAAGTTTTCATTATCTGTTTGAAAAAAACAAAAACGAAACATATTACACAATAATGAAACATTCTGACCTTTAAATCAAAACATACTCATGATGTTATGACACCAGTTACTGCTTCATTTAATCAGAAACACAATCTTAATGTTATTTGAGTATTTTACTTTAATTTTATTACAAACAGGCCAACAATACCCCCTAAGTGTCTTATTACAAACCAGATGTGTCATTCTGTATGCGCATTCTCAGATTAAATACGGCAATCCAAAACAGTGAATCTAATCACTATTCAGGCAAAATGTAGCTTCAAGAATGACCACACTGCTGACGTGATCTTAGCGCTAACACACCCTGAGCACATTTGAGTTATTTGTCTTTTCGGCAAGGCATATCGGCATAATTTTTCATATCGGGCTGATGCCGATAATTACATTTTAAGCCATTATCGGCCGTTTCCAATAATGTTCCGATAATATTGTGCATCCTTGCTTTATGCATTGATTAAAACCACCTTGAGACCAGTAAAAGTGCTCTCTATAGAGAAGCTATAGCTTACATGAACAACAACAACAAAAAAACACACAAACATGTCACTTAAATAATTTTATATTTACTGATTTATTCATTAATGTGTAATACGTTATATTTTGAAACAAATTATGAGCTCTAAAAGATTTCCAGAATTTTTTCAACTCTTGCTTTAGACCATTTACAAATGTTAAATATTAAAATAAAATGTTAAGGTTACCACTGCATCTTTCTGAAAAAAAATAAAATAAAAATGCAGCGATTGAATAGTTTATTTATATATTTTCAAATCTTCAACGTGCTGTCATTATAAAATAACTTAATTGTTGTTTATTTAATTCTAACAAATATGTTCTTATTAAAAACTAACCAAAATTAAAAAAAAAAAAAATGCTTATAATTTCTGCACAGGAGAGACTTGGTGTTTTTTACCCAAACAAAAGGAAATTTATCAGTAACGGCATCGGCTATCGGCCAAAATGAGTTGAAAAATATCGGCATATCGGCAAAAATCCAATATCGTGCATCCCTATTTTTTTACTATTAATTATTATTATTTATTTGCACTTTTGTTCTTTCTGTATGTGCAAAACAGGGTTGTGAGCCATGAGCTGAGAAAGCTTTTTAGCTTTAATTCAATTCAAATTTGAACGGAGATACCAAACGGGGACTACCATTAACATTTGAGTTTGAATGAAAAAAAAAAAAATTGAGTATTAAAGTGAACTAAAATTAAAAAGAAATCCATATAACCTTAAAAGTAATTGTAGTTTTAGAGATCTTACAAACAGGTTTACTGACAAGGGTGGGGTTCAAATTCCAGCTCATGAATTGCATGGTGAAAAATCATGTAATACTATTTCCTAGTATTACTTAGCGCTAACACACACTTGAGCACATTTGAGTTATTTGTCTTTTCTGCAAGGCATATTGGCATAATTTTTCATATCGGGCTGATGCTGATAATTACATTTTAAGCCATTATCGGCCGTTTCCAATAATGTTCCGATAATATTGTGCATCCCTGCATTATGCATTGATTAAAACCACCTTGAGACCAGTAAAAGTGATTGCAACATTTGCTTTTCGATTGGTGACTTAAATGGTGCATGTTGTTTGTTGCGTTTTTTCAGATTTGTACAGAGCAGACCTGATTGATGTGAGGTCCTGAAGAGCCAGCCGTATGAGACGAGCCATGGGTGTGAAACCCGTGCCGGCCGCTAACATGTAGAGATGAGTGACATCACGCAGAACACGCATAGTGAAGGATCCCTCCGGACCGCCTACTGACAGAGAGGATCCTGGAACAGACCAGAAACATGACAGCAGTTAGTAAGGTTTGTTCGTGATTCAATGCTATTCCAGTTTTCATGGTTATTTTCAAACTGAAACTTACTATTTGTTTTTTACTAGGGATGCACAATATTATCGGACCAATATCAGAATCAGCCAATAATGGCTTTAAATGTAAATATTGGCATCGGCCCGATATGAAAAATTATGCCGATATGTCTTGCCGATAAGAGGAATGCATTAACTCACATGTGCTCAGGGTGTGCTAGCGATTACATCACTTCAGCAGTGTGGCTCATTCTTGAAGCAAAGTTTTGCCTGAATGATGATTAGATTCACTGTTTTGGATTGCTGCATTTAAACTGAGAATATGCATGTACAGAATGACGAGTTCGGTGTATGATAGAGTAAACAGTAATAGCACTTGCAGCGGCAGCCTCCCCCGGGTCCTAATGCCCGCTCAGTAAGGAGTTTTAATTCCGTAGGGGGTGCTGTTGGCCTACTTCTAATAAAATGAAAGAAAAATACACATATACTATTTAGACCGTGTTTCTGATTAAATAAAGCAGTAATTGATGCCATAAAATCATGAGTATGTTTTGATTTAAAGTTCAGAAGCTATAGCTTACATGAACAACAACAAAAAAAAACAACACACAAACATGTCACTTAAATAATTTTATATTTACTGAATTATTCATTGATGTGTAATATGTTATATTTTGAAACAAATTATGAGCTCTAAAAGATTTCCAGAATTTTTACAACTCTTGCTTTAGACCATTTACAAATATTAAATCTCAAAATAAAATGTTAAGGTTACCACTGCATCTTTCTGAGAGAGAAAAAATAAAATAAAATGCAGCAATTGAATAGTTTATTTAGTTATTTTCAAATCTTCAACGTACTGCCATTATAAAATAACTTAATTGTTGTTTATTTAATTCTAACAAATACGTTCTTATTAAAAACTAACCAAAAAATAAATAAAAATAAAAAAATTGCTTATAATTTCTGCACAGGAGAGACTTGGTGTTTTTTTTTTCCAAACAAAAGGAAATATATCTGTATCGGCTATCGGCCAAAATTAGTTGAAAAATATCGGCATATCGGCAAAAATCCAATATCGTGCATCCCTATTTTTTACTATTAATTACTATTATTTATTTGCACTTTTGTTCTTTCTGTATGTGCAAAACAGGGTTGTGAGCCATGAGCAGAGAAAGCTTTTTAGCTTTAATTCAATTCAAATTTGAACGGAGATACCAAACAGGGACTACCATTAACATTTGAGTTTGAATTAAAAAAAAAAAAAAAAAGTTGAGAAATAAAGTGAACTAAAATTCAAAAGAAATCCATATAACCTTAAGTGTAATTATAGTTTTAGAGATCTTACAAACAGGTTTACTGACAAGGGTGGGGTTCAAATTCCAGCTCATGAATTGCATGGTGAAAAATCACGTAATACTATTTCCTTCTTTAAAAAAAAATAGATATGGGAAGTTACAAACCAATAGGGAGGTTGGCGAGATGTGAGGTCAACAATCCATCAGGACAGATCTTTATCATGAGATGTAAGTCTGAGCCCATTTCAGCACTACATTGTGAGGGAGGTATTAGCTTTTGATCCACTGGTGTGTAAGGTTTCACAACATCTGTACCTGCTCACCAAACACAAAAAAGCAGCCTGCTGAACACTCCATAAATCCGTCACCTTCCATCGGTTATCTTTAGCAGAGCATGTGCTGTGTGACATAAAGTGACACATTACCCTGGAGAGAGGTTTTGAGGTAGACGTGTCTCCCCACAGGAACTTGCATATGTGACCCTGATGGAAGTTGTAATCGCAAGACCTGCGTGTCATGTGTGATGTCTGTTTTCGAAACCAACACGCATTCCCTGTAGAAGAGCTCTGTGATGAAACAAATGTTATTAAACATTACTATAAGTATTCATGTATGTTTTACCAAGATATTTCTTTCAGAGACCTAGAAGCCAAAAATATTACAACAATAACAAATTTCATATACAATGATAGAAATATGAAAAATACATGCAATAAGGAGGAAATTAAGTCGGGAAATGCACTAACTAGCAATATATTAAAATATTGGTATCAGCGAAACCATCTGGTCTAGAAATGTTCAATGGTAATAAGGTTTGTAAATTTAGAGTTTAAGTGTGTTCAAGGGGCAGCGGATACAAATAACTCTCCAAACTCAGTCCTTGTTTTAGGCACTGATGCATATAATATATGCTTCTATTTTAAGCAGTCATGTATATTTGATTAAATATGAACACCTTTAATGGTGAAAACCTTTTTTTCCCCTCTATATTTAGAACCAATTCTGAATGTATGAAATATTGGAAAATCAACAGAAATAAACACAAGACAAAATTTAATGTAGAAGCATAACAGTAAAACATCACCACACAAATCTGAATTTGCTTTAGGAATAATGGCGTCTAAAATTATTCTATATATGTATTGTGGCGAGTATCCCGAGTCCAGATTAGCGTCGCCCTGGAAACGCCGCTGCCACACTGATCACCGACGCACAACACCTGTGTGTGATGAGTGGCGCACCTGAAGCTCGTTCCCGCTGGCCTTAAAAGCCAGGAGAAGGGACACCAGCGGGAAGGCACCCCGGAGCTCCAGGCGACATTAATGCTTGTTTCTCCTTGTTCACAGACTCCGAAGGCACCCTGGGAGAGGGATCTGCACCACGGCACTTCACCCCACGAGCACCACGCTGAGACGGGCACCGAGCACCATTCACCAGAGCACGTGTGATCAGTGTGTGGGCAATAAATCACCCTCCGGGGCTCTTTCGATCAGTACCGAGTCTGTATTC
This sequence comes from Sinocyclocheilus anshuiensis, assembly GCF_001515605.1. NCBI lineage: Eukaryota > Metazoa > Chordata > Actinopteri > Cypriniformes > Cyprinidae > Sinocyclocheilus > Sinocyclocheilus anshuiensis. The sequence continues at coordinate 2,123,508 of NW_015550226.1, read as the reverse complement.
TCATTCACCCCGTGACATATGGTGGAGAATGCGGGTAGAACAGGTGAATTGAGACACAGACTGGTACCGCCAGGTTGCTATAACGATCTCTGTGCTTCTTCTAGGAGAAACCGCTCTCTTCCCCCGGACATATGGAAGAGGTCATCCGCCGCCTAACGGAGCTCTCCGGAGCTCCAGGCGACATTAATGCTTGTTTCTCCTTGTTCACAGACTCCGAAGGCACCCTGGGAGAGGGATCTGCACCACGGCACTTCACCCCACGAGCACCACGCTGAGACGGGCACCGAGCACCATTCACCAGAGCACGTGTGATCAGTGTGTGGGCAATAAATCACCCTCCGGGGCTCTTTCGATCAGTACCGAGTCTGTATTCTCATTCACCCCGTGACATATGGTGGAGAATGCGGGTAGAACAGGTGAATTGAGACACAGACTGGTACCGCCAGAACCGCTCTCTTCCCCCGGACATAGGGAAGAGGTCATCCGCCGCCTAACGGAGCTCTCGGCCCACCAGCAGCAGTTTACCGAGCGACTGACAGCCCGGCAGGAATATACTGACCGGGTCTCGGAACAGCTGCAGGCCAGCGTGGCGGGGCGCCTGCCCCTCCCGAAAGCGCCGGTCAAAGCGCACCAATGCCTCGTCCGGTTGACCCCGCCCTCTGAGGCGCCCGGTCAGTATGCGAAATCCCCAGGACATCCACAGCCTGGTAGAGGCAGTCGAGCTGGCGGCGGCAACGAACGCCCGCGAGGCGGGGAGAGAGCGGGCCTGGCGCCCCGCAGAGTGATGGAGCGGCGTCCGCTCGAAGGTGCACCGCGACCAGGCAGTACTGTGTCGCCCACAGGCGGGGGGAGGACAAATTCCTCCTGGTCGTGCCTACCACCAAGACGGAGACAGTCATGGAGCTGGCACACGGCCACCCAATGGCGGGACACCTAGGAGCCGACAATACCATCCAGCGCAGAGGCGGAAGTGAAACGGTTCTGCCGTAGCTGTCCCACCTGCCAGCAGACGTCTCCGTGCCGTCCTCCCCCCAGCCCGCTCATTCCACTACCCGTCAGACGTGGCGCGGGAAGCATGGGAGAACCAACCAGCCCCCCTTCGTAGCCTCGTCGAGCACGTGCGGGAAATGAGAGAAAGGATTGACAGAGTCATGCCCCTGGTTAAAGAACACCTCGTGACGGCCCAGCGCGCCCAGCAACGTCTGTACGACCGGCCCGCCCAAGCCCGGGAGTTCCAGCCGGGCGATCGTGTGGTGGTTCTGGTCCTGACAGCTGCGTGTAAGTTCCTAGCGACCTGGCAGGGACCCTACACAGTAGTGGAACGTTGACAGAGCTCCGGCGGGCTGGCCTGACTGCCAACCCCAAGAAGTGCCACCTCGGCCTCACCGAAGCAAAATACCTGGGGTACAAAATTGGAAGAGGGCTCATCATGCCCCAGGAAAAGAAGGTCGAGGCGGTAAAGAAGTTCCCACGTCCCGTCAACAAGACGCAGGTACGGGCATTTTTGGGGTTGGCGGGCTACTACCGATGTTTCATTCCTAACTTCTCCTCTATAGCCTGCTCCCTGTCAGACCTTACCAGGAAGGGGCAGCCGGAGAGGATAGACTGGACTCCCGAGACCGAAGCCGAAGCCGAGGCCGACCTCAAGACTGCCCTGACGTCCTCCCCAGTCCTGCATGCCCCAGACTCCGGCTGCCCCTTCACCCTATATACGGACGCATCCGGCACCGGTTTAGGGGCAGTCCTCTCCCAGCTCATCACCCTCCGGGTCTCTTTCGATCAGTACCGAGTCTGTGTTCTCATTCACCCCGCGACAGTATATATAAAACTAATTATATATATATTTAAAAAAAATGTATAATAAGAGCCCAACACAGAGCCTTGTGGTACCCCTTTACTTCATGTAAAAAATTTAATCTCAAACATGTTCCTCTATATCTTTACAAAATTAAACAGCAAATTCTCTGAAATTTAGATATTAGTCAGAAAATTGAGATCATAGGTTTGTTACTCACCACGATCTTTACACTGAATAAATGTGTCATGGTGTTCAAGTGGTTGCCCCACTTTCGTCCACTTATCTTTGACAGATTTGTGGAGACACACCTGAACTTTTCCTACAGAGTGGGCTGTCTGAACTATAAGCACAGGACAACAGAGAAACACTTCTTTAGAATGAGAAAAATAAATGACTGATAATTTCCAATAAGGATATAGTTTAAATGGTAGTACCATGTAAATGCCATAATAACATAAAATTGTAATGAGTCAGTAGCAAGGTACTGTACACTACACCACAATGGATCACAATAATATAAGTTTATATCATCACTGTACCATAGTACAGCCACAGTACATTTTGTACAGATCATTTTCAAAATATTTCTACATTTAACACAAAAAGCATGTCTAACTGAACATACTACTCACCATCCACACGTCCTTGAACTTCACTGGACAGGCCTAAAAAAGGAACAGTGTTATCAACTATTATAGCACGTTATAACAGATATAGAGCAATACACAACAATGTTCATGTCTCAGTGGCTGGAGAAGTGCAGAAAGACCCACGCCAGTAGAGAAGGTACGACATCTTCCCTAAGAGCATCTCCACCTGAAGAATATCATCCTGTAGATCCACCACTGCACAGCCGGCGCTGGGAATCTGGTAAGGGGAAAAAAAAATGTTTTAATTTAATTTTTAACAATTCCTTTTCTTCTTCTTACTTTATATTTGAGAAAAGACAACAAGATAACCACTGCATTTTAGGAAAATGAGTTGACACCAACCTTTCGCTTGGTGTGAATAACAATATTGACAGTTCCATCTGTCTGGAACCAATCATACCTAAACATGAAGAAAAAATATATCAAGAATCAGCCAGTATGGCTTCAATTAGGTGAGGCTGACAAGTTTATTTTATTTTTTCCTAGCTTAAATATTTCTTTATTCATTCGTTTTAATATAACGTAATTATTTTGTTTTTCATAAAATACTAGTATTTTTAGAGCCCTGTTAGTAAACTGTCTGAGTGGTTAAAATAACTCTCTGATTCACCGAATGAATCTACCTGGGATCAAACAAGTAACCTCAACAATACCAGCCAAGATCATTATTCATTATTCACCACAACTAGCCCTAAATGCTGCATAACAGAATAAAAAGTCTGAATAAAACACAGACCAGCTGATACTGTACCAAGAAATGAGTCACTCAGTATAAATATATTTTAATCATGACATAAGGAAAAAACATACCGAGGGCGATGATCTTTGGCAGGGAGAGGAGTAGGTAAAGGCTCCTGTCTTAAACGTGAAGAAACAGGCAAACCTGGTATGAAGAGTACCACACACAGAATTACTGGGTGTAATAATACAATAAGTAATAGCATACTCAGCATTTACAACTAGAAATCTGCATAGCTGAACTATGGCTTTGATGTCATACCGTTCATGTGAGTGCTTTCAGTCTTCTCTGTCTGAGCTGCAGGAACCAAAGAACCATGTAACGAGGCATTAAAACAAAAACTAAAACAACATCAAAAATCTTATTTCGGGTTTGTTTCTGAATCGATAGGAATATTTAATTCTGTTAACAGTATGTTAGTTAGTAGAGAAAATATTTCAACTATTGATTATTTCAAGCAAAAACTTGATGTGCAGGCCGTAAGGCAGTATGTTTGTATTAGAATAATTATATTTCTGTCATGACAACTCTCGGAGGGATTGGCATGGTAATGTACATGACAATGTTAATGTATTTGGTCTTGGCGGAATAGATCTGCTACGCTGCTGCTGCTGCGGCAGAGCAAGTACCGAGACTTGCTACTGCCAATACATCCACAACATGCTGCTGTGAGCATGTAAGAAATACTGCTGCTGCAAATATAACATACATGAAATAACCGCCATATAGCGTACATGAATCACCTCATAGCAGGTCTATACAGGTGGAGCTGGGGAAGGTGGAGGGTTTCTGAAGCAAGCTGCAACTGCTACGGCAAGCACTAGTCATATATTTGAATGTTAAGCAGTGTCATTAGGTCAGATTGAGTTAGACCTATCGGACTGCGCCATCTAGAGTTTCATGCCAGAACTCTGTATATTATCACAAAATGAATGAATTTCACTGAATTATTTTCTATTGCCAAGAGAGCTGACAGAACCTTGAAGAGCAGGGTTGGGCTTCACTGCCATCCTCCCCACCAGACACTCCTTCAGCATAGACTCATAATTCACCCACCGATGGACCTTGGGTGGACAGAATCAGCAATAATAATAATAATAATAATAACAATAATAATAATATGTATATTGTAATAAAGTACTTACAGTAATCTGCAAGCTATTAGTTTATAGTTAATTCATAGTTTATAAATACAAGTCTACATTTTTAATACATTAATAGTAAGTGTTTCTAAATTGTTTTCAAATACATTACATAAAAATGTGTACCAATTCACTTCATACATAAACATTTCTTTAAATTTATTTAGTATTAATTCATCGCTTTTCATAAATGTTCTCATGAACCATTACTCTGGTTTACAAATCAGACTATCCTCAATGTTTATATGTAGATACTCGTATGTAACATTTACACATTAAATAAATAAATAAATGTATGTTTTAATACATGCTGAAATGTAAGAAGCAGTTGTACAACATACAATTGAGTCACCTATGATAAATGTCCATTAATTGAATATTCATATTAAATAAGTATTTGTAAACATTTGTACATCTATACAGTTAAAGAGTTGTTCATATGCAGATGTTTCACGTTTAAATGTAAGTAAATGTGCATGTGGTAGAACCAGATTTAAAATACATTCAAATACACATAAGATCATGTTGTTTAAATATAATATTAATAATAATAATAATAATAATAATAACTTTTC
>NW_015550226.1:2111976-2117774 GCF_001515605.1 Sinocyclocheilus anshuiensis | reverse complement strand
AAGTCTATTTATAAACTATTAATTAACTAGTTTGCACATTATTTATAAGTAATCGTAGCTGTACACTTAACTTAAACTGTTACATCATTTGAGATCAAAAGATGGACTGTTTTCTGAAACCACCGTTAAACACTCTGCTCAGGGAGAATTTACCTGATCGAACAGGTCAGTGCTATCAATCCCAGCAGCCCTCATTAACTCCTCTTCCCCACCAGGGTGGAAATCCATGTAGGCACTCACATTATAGACCATACCTACAGAAAACACACAAGCATACAGAGTCATGTGTACATCTGACACAGCTCCAACATCTTGTATTTCTTGTGTGGATACAAACAGAACTGAAAGAAGTCACTTATGCTCACCACGACTGCATATTGATACTGCATAAAATATTGGTTTCCTGTTTTAATATATTTTAAATGTATTTCTAATTTACTTCTGTGTTTGCATAAGTGCATTTTCAGCATCATTTACAAATCATTCTAATAAGCCGATTTGCTGCTCAAGAAACATTTCTGATTATTATTATGAATGTTAAAACAGTTGTGCTGCTTAAAGAATTCATCAAAATATATCTTAATTTGTGTTCCGGAGATGAACGAAGGTCTTCCGGGTTTGGGTGAGTAATTAATGACAGAATTTTCATTTTTGGGTGAACTAACCCGTTCATATTTTTTGTGGGAACAATGATTTTATTATTATTATTATTATTTTTTTATTTTTTTTTAAGGAAAGCATTTTTGAACAACACATTTTTATTTTATTATTTTTTTTTATATTCTTAATGTGTTATTTGATACATTCGATGGATTAAATGCAGCGTTTTTGAATAAAAGTATATCTTTCATTTTAAAAGTTCCACTGAATCCAAACTCGACCAAAACACATTCCCAACAGTAAATTCTGTAAATTCATCTCAGTAAGCATAGAAAGCTTTACTGAGATGAGTTGTGTTCATGGTGTGTATTTTGACGTTCTACCTCTAATGCAGGTCCAGCAGTCGTTTCTGGTGCTGTGTTTCTTCAGCTCCTCTTCTGTCACCTCAATCAGTTGACCTCTCAGTCCAGTCAGATCACGTCCACTCTTGGTCAGTCGGATCCAGTCCAGGAGACTGTGACCTGGCTTTAGCGCCACCTGTATTCGTTACACACCGCAGTAAATGCACAGTGCTGTACACACAACTACATGTCAAATACAGAGCCGTCTCATTTTGCTATGCATTTAATGAATTCACTCTTTAAATTACTCCTATGACAATTATGTAGTTTAAGGGACCGACCTTATTTCTGGACTGTCCGGTTGGTGCGACTCTCTGCTGGGACCCAGCTGCCGGAAAAGACTGAGATGGTACATTTAACATCTCTGATGCTTTCAGACAAATCCAGTTCCTGAGAAAACCTGCCCAAGCACACTAAATATATCACTGATCAGATGACAGAACCTGGCAAAACGCACTCATTTGAGAAAATACACTTTAACGTCACTGATCCGAGGAGTTTACTTATGAGGAAGTGTTATGAGAGTGTTATGAAATGCGACTTCCTCATCTTGGCAGGTGGGTTTACTTTTTGAGCTATCGAACATGGCAACATGATCCAACTGAACTGCTCTAAAAACACACAAAGACAGAGAAATGTAACAACCACTAGCGATGATACTGCTGTCACAACATAACCGACAGACAGCGGCTGCTACAAAAAGAAAACGTCGCCAAAATATGACGTCATAGCGTCCTCTAGCGACCATTCTGATTTCATAATAAAAGACGAATGTTATTAGAATTTAAATACGAATAGTTAAATATACACAGCGCAAAATTATATTGGTCTGTCAATATAAAAAATAGCTAGTGATAGTGATTGTGTTTCCATGTGTGTATAAGTGACAATATTTGCAATATTTACTTTTTATATTAATCTTCTTTTTTTTCAACTAGACCGAATAAACGTTTATAAACAAAATATGTTATCTGAAATCAATTATATATATACATATACAATTTACTTTGAACAACATTTCAGATTATTTTTTTGTCTGTCATAGCTACTTCAGGTTTTTATTGTTTGAAAGTGCACTAGTACAACTGCTACTGTCTCAACATACAGACTGTTTCTCATATATCTGGTAGTTATTATGTATTTAAAACTCACCAGACACAACACTGGATATGACAGAAAGGACAGCTGAAATTTTCCCTCTGTTTGCAGCTCGGTTCTCTTCCTCATCTTCTTCCTCAAAGTCCTCATCATCTTCCTTTAGCATTCCAGTGATATAACTTTTACGATGAGTGGTTTCAGAAAACATTACACATGATTATCAATTTGATATTTTGACAGGGGACACATGCTGACGGGCGTGAATTTGATTAATAGCTAATCTGTTTAATCCCGCCAACAGGAATGGCATAGAATTTCATAGGAAGAGTTATAATTTCAAAATAAAAGTTTCAAACTTAAAGAATGTTTCTGTTTATAATTCTGCACAAATGCAGTTTGAATTTACAAAGAAACCTCAAACATCATCTAATGTCCTTCCACCTTTCCTCAAACACTCGTTTTTTTGGATGAATGCCTAATAACTCAGACTCACACTGTACAAACGAGCCGTTTTAGAGGGGCGTGGCAGAGTCTTAACTTTGATAAAGAATATCTCTTTGGTTTTGAGACTTTAGTCTTTGCAACTTCAGGGATCTTATCTATTCACAATCAGCTTGTAACACTCCAAAGAGAAAGGAAAACTTGAAATCGCATCATATGACCCCTTTAAATACACAAGTGTACATGTTACAGTGCTTGTCAAAAATGCATTGGGCAAAACATTAATTTTAACTCAACTGATGCACAACTAAAAACATCCTGAACTAGACTTTGTGAGATGAGTTTGACTGCACCCACTACTAAACTGGATAGAAAACGCATATGACTTGATTGCAGAAATATCCTGGAAGATTCTTATGTAACTTTCAACACTACCTTCTTTACTCAAGCATTGCCAGATACAGGGGAAAAAAATTAAAAATCTAGGACTGCATTCAGATATTTGTTTCAAGACTAAGTGCAATACAAATATCTACTTAAACCTTTACCAAACAGATCTTTAAGGTCAAGATAAGCTGTCAACTCCTTGTTACCAAGGAGCTTTAAATTAAGATACTGATGCGTTCTGTAGATTAACTTTACATTCACCTGAGATTCTGTATTCACTGATTACACACAAAGTCACTTAAACTGAGCTTGCTATAATGTATAAATCAGGGCTGTCCAAACTCGGTCCTGGAGGGCCGGTGTCCTGCAGAGTTTAGCTCCAACTTGCCTCAACACACCTGACTGGAAGTTTCTATGCCTAGTAAGAGCTTGATTAGCTGGTTCAGGTGTGTTTAATTAGGGTTGGAGCTAAACTCTGCAGGACACCAGCCCTCCAGGACCGAGTTTGGACAGCCCTGGTATAAATGCTGTAATAAAATATTTTTCTTTGGAAAGCTGATGGACAATTATACTGAATGTTTGCTGTATGGATAGATTAGTTGATAGATTAGTTAATTATGTTACAATTACTTTGGGCAGCTGATACATATAAATATAACTGATTATAACAATGGCAGCAGATGTCTTCCACTGTTGTGTTGGGCCACATTGCAGTGGGAAGGAGTAGTAGGATCTGTTTCACAGCTTTGAATACAACACACTTGTGAACAATGAACTCCTGAACACTCAGAAGGCCCTTGGTCTAAAACAGGGTTCCTCAAATCTTGCCCTGGAGGGCCAATGCGCTGCAGAGTTTAGCTCCAACCATGATCAAAGTCACCTACCTGTGATTTTCTAATGATCCCGAAGACATTGATTAGCATGCTCAGGTGTGTTTGATTAGGGTTAGAGCTAAACTCTGCAGGAAAGTGGATCTTGTGGGCCAGATTTGAGGATCCCTGGTTTAAAACATGCAGATGAAGGAGCCTTGAAGGTGAAGGTTCTGAAGTCTGTTCAGAAGATCGTGATGATAGGCCAAGGACTTAACACACTTATCATGTGTGTTCTTACTCGGAGCCACATTTACAAAATGTCATTGTGTTTGCCCAGAGGAGAATAACCTGTTTGATGAGGGCCATCTAACACAATTAATCCAACAAACAGAAAAACTCAAAGCTCTATACAGGTCAGATAAACCACTTCTGAAGAAGATAATCAGGGAATCTAAGTGCAGTACTCTCTGGTATCTGACAGATAATGAATAACAAAAATACATTAACTTCTAAAGCCTGCTCAATACACAAGTAATACGCTGTCCCAAGTCTCTCCAAACTTTACCTGCTGTTCCACCCTTGGGCTGAACGGTTCTAATAACGGTAAGAAATGGTTCCAGTTATGTTTCCACTTGAGCTTGGTTCGTTTGTTGTCTGGCTACTAGATTCACTCTGTAGCTGCCCAAGCTATTTACATCCCATACCGTATGTGAACACTTGCACTAACAAGGCAACGACTGACGAATTTGTATTACTGTATATGAGAAGTACTGTATATGAACCAGTAAAACCAGCAGATCATACCCACTTGTTTGTATAGAAGGAGGAACAATCACAACAATCAGATACATGACACACTTTTCATCTAACACAACTTAATTCAACATGAAAATGCTTGTTCTTTTGTATCTGTTGTCATGTTTGAAATTATGTCAAAGCAGGTATGTCTTTTTATTGAAACTCTTTACTGTCTTTACAGCTACTGCATCATATGCAACATTTTTTAAACAAGGACCATTGTAAAAGCAAAACTAACATGTTAAGTACTGTTCAATGTATAACCATTAAAGAAATAGAAGACAAAATGTAAGTAGATGTTTCAAATAGCCTACTTCAGTATATTATACAGAGGTGCAGACAGGCCATCGGTAGAAAAATTACTTAAAGGGGTCCTATTATGCTTTTTCACTTTTTCAACTTTAGTTAGTCTGTAATGTTGCTGTTTGAGCATAAAAAAGATCTGCAAAGTTACAAAGCTCAAAGTCCACTTCAAAAGGAGATATTTTATTTAACAGAAATCACTTTTCAAAAACTACAACGAACGACTCGTTTGGACTACAACGCATATTTTCCGGGATTTGTGATATCACAAATATCGACGAATGGGACGAGACCTGGTTAAGCTGCGCTAGAGAAGACAACGAGTGTTATCACTATGTCTGAGACGCGCTAGCTTTCCCAAGGCAGACGAACTTAGAGTGGTTACAATCATCCGGGTTTAAATCGCGCTCAAATTGATTTGATTTTGACGCAATATTTACACTGAAGCTCGCAGGCGGCTATGGTAAGGCATGACATTTCCAACCTAGTATGAGAGTCTGTTCTAGTACACCCCCAAAACAAAATCAAGACTTTGCAAAAGAGCATAATAGGACCCCTTTAATGGGAGTTTTTGAGAGTGCTTGAACTCGACTGTCAGTGAAAATGTTCTTTGATAATGTAAATGTTCTTTGCTCTCTTTCTGTACAATGAAAGTGTTATGATAGTAGCCTAACTTGCAATGTTTTTATTGACATTAACTTTCAATGTTAAATTCACATTAAATATAAACTCAGTCGTATTAAAAATATGTTATGGCATGACATCCATATCTGTTAATTAAGTAAACAGACAGGTTTTTATGCATAATTAGCAGATTACATTATTAGGTTACTTTGACCATCGCCCACTATAGATCAACATAACCTGTAAAGGTGAGAATCAATATATTTCATGATATAGTTAATGCGTTTGGGAATGTTTCGAATAAACAGGAAAGAATAAATAAAACGTGCTGTTT
>NW_015550226.1:2098076-2111966 GCF_001515605.1 Sinocyclocheilus anshuiensis | reverse complement strand
CCCCCCCCCCCCCAACTCGTGTCCCCTCAAAAATAACGAGTGCATGACGCCCCTGATTGTGTCCAATGTGTATTTGAGAAAAACAATTCATAATGAGATTTTCCCACATTTTCATTTGTTTTAGTTCAATGAAAGGTTCGATTTTTTTGTGATTTTTTTTTGAAATAAAAAGATCAAAAGGATTAATAATGCAGGTTTATTTTCACAGCCTTCTTTGATCATATTTACCAATGGTACCAACAATTCTGACCACGATTGTATATATGCTTGGCCTAGTGGCCAAACTTCATACTGCATCAGTAAGAGCAGAGTGTGAAGGTTAGCACAGCTGTACATAAAATATTGCAATCCCCATTACTTAATGAGAGACATATCAAAATTCAAAAGTGGACAAATTGTTGGTGCATGTCTTGCTGGTGCATATGTAATGTCTGGGTGTATTGAGAGCCACGGTGTCCAGGGTAATGTCGGCATACAGTACCACCATGAAGTATAAACCAAATCCAGCAGGAGTAACTGTTGACGCAAGAGATTGTCTGAAACCCCTTTATTCCCATTGTCCCCTATTTAAAATGAGTATAAGAGTTCATTGAGCTAAAATGTGGATTTTATTTTCATTTTAACCACTAGATGGCACAAAACCTCACCACAGCACTTTCCTAAACATTCATGTTTCACTATACACCTCATGAAAAATGATGCTACATCAAGCAACCGACATTGCATGAACTCCATGAACATATTTGGCAATTGGAAAAATGCAACTATGCAGTGATGATTTGGGTATGTCACAAACTTCTATAAGCAAAGTGATCACACAAACAATCACAGCACTTTCAGAACTTCGTGTCGCTGTTCATTTCCTATCAAATATGTTAAGACATTACCATACACACACACACACACACACACACACACACATATATATATATATATATATGTATGTATGTATGTATGGTAAAACAGAAAAAAAAAATGCCTATAATTTTAAAGTGAAGGCTTATACTACACTTAAAGGTGCTATTTTATTTTCTTCTTGGACAACCATAGTCTTCAAAAGGCTGTGTCATACCTAGCAACGGGGTCAGACCCGCCTCCTCACTAAGGTAAATGTTTTTGTCTTTTCCTCACTCAGAGTTGCTCTTAGATTGGTCTTGAATCACTCTTTAGCTAAGACTCCTACGTAGATTTTTTAAGCTAAATTAGGAGCTTTCTGAGAGGGTCATATGACATTGCTAAAAATAACTTTATTTTGCGTATTTGGTCTAATGCAATGTGGTTTAAGGTTAAAAAACACATTATGTCCCACGTACTGTACATTATTTCTCCTTTATGCCCCGCCTTTCTGAAACGTGTCGATTTTTACAAAGCTCATCGGTCTGAAAAGTGAGGTGTGCTCTGATTGGCCAGCTATCCAGTGCGTTATGATTGGCTGAATACCTCAAGCGTGTGACGGAAATGTCCCTTACCATACTGTGATAGCCCTGTCCTAATACCCACACTTACAGTCTTTGCACTTGATCATTTGCCTACTTACATGACATATTTTCAGTAGTTTCATGAAGGGACACAGTATTGTAAAAATGTAAGTTAAGTTTTTACAGAGCTTTATTTGCACATTTTGATTGTCAATACTTTGAAAATATGGTTAACAAGTGTAATTATTGGTGCAATATGAAACATAAGTTGCTTCTTTTTGTTTACTTTGATCTTCAATACACTACAGCATTTGTACTCCTGTGATCTTATATTAATTATAGCTATATAGTATGTAATATCTATTAATTTAACTTACACTGGAAAGTTTCCTTGACATCTTATGCTTTCAAGGAACTTCCTGAACATAATAAATGATCAGACACACTTAGACTCAAACACCACTCTGAAGCAGTATTTTGGAGTAGTTTGGATTTCATGTGCATTAAGGGAACTGACCTTGATGATTGGATATTTATTTATTTATTTGTTTGTTTGTTTGTTGTTGCTGTTAAATGTTGTAGATTTAATGAGAAATGACCAAATGATAATCATTAAAATTACCAAATATATTTTGAGAAAGTTCTTGTTAATGGTTTTCAGTTTTGTTTAAGGTGATTAAATCAACAGCTTTTTAACTGGAAAAAAAAAGTAAAAGTATTTTATTTGGGATAAAACCGCTGCTGTGTATTGATACTTACTGATACTAATACTTTTGCTGAAATAATAGTATGTCATGTCTGGACTTTTGTGTTGAAGTGTTTCCTGTGCCATGTTTGTAGTCAGTTTGTAGTCTCCCCAGTTGTGTTATCTTGTTAAAGGGGTCATATGATGCTGCTAAAAAGAACATTATTTGGTGTATTTGGTGTAATGAAATGTGTTTATGCGGTTTAAGGTTAAAAAAACACTATTTTCCACATACTGTACATTATTGTTTCTCCTCTATGCCCCGCCTTTCTGAAACACGTAGATTTTTACAAAGCTCATCGGTCTGAAAAAGCGAGGTGTGCTGTGATTGGCCAGCTATCCAGTGCGTTATGATTGGCCGAATACCTCAAGCGTGTGACGGAAATGTTACGCCCCTCACCATATTGTGATGCCCTGTCCGGCCGGAGCGATTTCATGCACCAAGAGCTTGTAACACTCCAAAGAGAAAGGAAAAATTTAAATCGCATCATATGACCCCTTTAAGCCTCTTTTATTTTAAAAAACGTTTATTTAAAAAAAGTTAAAGGGATAGTTCACCCAAAAATATAAATCCAACATAAGAATTCACTTATCAACTAACCCTATAAGTCCTTTTGACATTGTCACTAAATTGCTTTAATGTTAAAGTGTTACTGATATGTTTTTCCCTGATATTTTATTTTATTTTATTTTATTTTATTTTATTTTATTTTATTTTATTTTATTTTATTTTATTTTATTTTATTTTATTTTATTTTATTTTATTTTATTTTATTTTATTTTATTTTATTTTATTTTATTTTATTTTATTTTATTTTATTTTATTTTATTTTATTTTATTTTATTTTATTTTATTTTATTTTATTTTATTTTATTTTATTTTATTTTATTTTATTTTATTTTATTTTATTTTATTTTATTTTATTTTATTTTATTTTATTTTATTTTATTTTATTTTATTTTATTTTATTTTATTTTATTTTATTTTATTTTATTTACTTGCTTATGTACTTAAAAGTCTCAGGTTGCAGTTTGGTCTGGAAAGAAGTATAAATACTTACAATATGGATATTGTATTGAGAGGATCAATCCTTCAATAGAAATATTTGTACCAAATGTTTCAACTAGACACTGTATTACTTATTTACAGTAAACATGAGTTTTCAAAATAAACTTTGAAGTTTTTTGCTCAAATGCTGATAGAGTATACGTATTTACAAAGACAGACATCAAATTCTCTAGTTAAAAGCTTAATGGGCCATTTATTATAATGGGAATATGTGAATATTGTAAATAAAGTTTAAAGTTTTTAAGTTTAGGCCTGTTGACTATATGACTATAATTACTTATTATATCCACAGAAATTAGAGAAAAAAAAAATCCAGTATTATGGCTTTCATTCATAATACTTAGTAAAAAAAAGATGCCATTAAGCAAACGTTTAAAATCTAAAATATTTTAAATGCTGTATTTATTTTGTTTCCACATTACTTTGGAGATTCAACGTGAACATATATTTATAATTAAATGAAATCAATTTAATCAAATCAAATAAAATTTGATCAACTGATCCAGTGTTTTCTAATAAAAGCACATATTTCAATATATTTTATACATATTATATTATATACATATTTTAAATATTTTATATTAAAATGTTTAATACTTTGCATTTAAATATTTGAATAAGGGTACATTTTAAATTCTCACTACACATATTTCCAAACTGAATGACAGCATTGCTTGCTCTTTTGCGAGACTAATTTCAAAAGTTCCTATTATCAGCCTTTTTTCAAATATTGTGTAACACTACCTGACTCATGAGTGATATTCTATTCCCTCCTTCAGCTCTTCCTAAACCATTCATGTTCTAAGAGCTTGTCTAAAGTCAGGCTGCTGCTCTTGCACTGGTTTAGCAGATCACAGCATTCTGTACAAGTTTTCAAGAAAGAACTGGTTAGTCACGTACTGTGTGATACTTATGAACATGTGGCACGTGAATGTTGTCATATAAAGTATATTCTGAAATGTCGTCATTTTTATCACAATAATTTTTTAGACATTCTGTCTGCCACTTGTCTTATTTATATTTAAGAAGTTGATGAGGACTTCTTAAGATTGTTTTGAGGCTGTGTGTGTCTAACAATGTTACTGTCATCGTGTGTTGTCTTCTTACCACTGGATAAAGTGGAGGAGGGAATCATCTGCATATCAACAAAGCTGATTCCATTCACCATTCTGAACAGCAAAACACCCAAAGACTTGACCGTAGCTTTGACCGCTGGGCACTCTGTGTACTCTGTTCATGTAGGAAAGAGATTTTCAGAGTTGAACATCACTTGCTAGATTCATCTGCAAGCCATAGGTTTATTTTCAGATAACATTAGAGAAAATAGGACTAAATGCCCTAAAATGTCAAGCTACCTTCATAGTCAGAAGTTTCGAAAAGTTTGCCACAGCCAAAGTCTATTAATTTGAGCTGCAGTGTCTCTGTGTTGACCAGGATGTTGTCCGACTTGATGTCACGGTGAAAGACACCCCGATCAAGACAGTGTTTGGCTGCGAGCACCGCTTGGCACATTAAGCCACGTGCCACAGTTTCTTCAAGAGAACCTCCGTTGCTCAAGGTGAAGCTGAGTAAGGTCTCGCATGGATGTGGATATTCCAAAATCAAGATGTACCGATAATGCTGCTCAAACCACTCATACATTTGGACAATGTAGGGGCTTTTGGGAGGCTCTCGCACCACCAGATTTAGAGACACTTCCACAAGTAGAGGTCTGGTACACCCAGTCTACAGAAAAGTGATAAGCAAAGAGTTAGCTATTGTCTTTGTGTCTTCCATGTGTGCATTTAGTTTATACAGTAGCGTATGAAGTCTGAAATCACTAGGAAAAATGGCTCCGTTTGGCATTCATTTCTAAGTGAAAGCAAAATTGTATCTAAAATTAATTGACAATTTAAGTGAAAAAAGTGGAAATATGACCTTTTGTGCAACGGAATTAACATGGTCAATGCCTCAAATGTTCTTATTTCATTAATGAGACATTATTTTTAAAGAAGCATAGCCTATAGTTATTAAATTAAATATAATATATATTTTTTTTAGTTTTACAACTTTAGTATAGGGACCAATTCTCACTATTAGTTGCTTATTAGCATGCCTATGATTAACATATTGGCTGTTTATTAGTGCTTATAAAGCACATATTCTGCATGACCATATTCTACATCCCTAATCCTAACCAATAGCTGAACTTAACTACCTTACTAACTATTAATAAGCAGCAAATTAGGAGTTTATTGAGGCAAAATTAATAGTTAATGGTTGTTAATGGCGAGAATTGAACTTCAAAATGAAGTGTGACCCTTTATTTAGCTTTACACTTTACACATTGTAGAATTATTGTTTATTTCCAATTTCAAAAGGTTCAGATTTCCAGATTTTCAATTTGCTCTCAGACTTTTGGAATCACCTGCACATTATATTTAAGTATACAGTATATACATATATATTACTTATATATTTAATAACTTGCCCACTTACAATGTAAATAAAGCAGTCCTGCACCGACTTGGTTAAAAATTTAATGGCAACCTGAAAAGAGAATAAATAAATTGATAAAATGATATATATTTCAATGTCTGTATATATGACAGTCTGTAAATTGTTTCACGTCAAATGGAGTAACTCCTAGACAACTTCATGATATTATTAATTCAAAAATTAATTATGTTTGAAAAACATACTTGAAAAATGTTTAAAGAAATGACTAATGCTTCACTCAAGTGAATTATTTTATTTATTTTTTTTTGGAATGTATTCATAATAATATTCTACACACTTGACATTATTACACCACATTTAACATTTAAAAATAAATGCTAAAAATGATATAGCCATTTTTCAAACATGTGGGAAACTTCTAACAACTTTTTTTTTTCAGCCTGTAATAGTACAGATAATTGTACAAAAAAACAAATAAAAAATTGAATAAGCTTTGATGAATAAAGTAAGATTGGTTTACCTTCTGGCCATCAGATCTACGAGTCCCCTCATAAACCGTGCCAAAATTTCCAGATCCCAGTGACACTCCCACAACATAAAGGGAGAAAAATGATCCTGTGAAGAAAGAAAGAAAGAAAGAAATAACGTTACCATGTTAATATGGCATTGCTACTGTCTTTGATTATTACAGAAACTCCAAAAGTAGTTTAGTATGCTGCATGTCTGAATATTTAGTAATG
This sequence comes from Sinocyclocheilus anshuiensis, assembly GCF_001515605.1. Lineage (NCBI taxonomy): Eukaryota > Metazoa > Chordata > Actinopteri > Cypriniformes > Cyprinidae > Sinocyclocheilus > Sinocyclocheilus anshuiensis. Next base: position 2,105,555 of record NW_015550226.1, on the reverse strand, counting down.
GCTTTTATAGAGATTTGTTTATTACATGTATATTAATATTTATTTTAACCATGGAATCAAGAAAATAACAAGATCAAACTAAAATGCTTCATGCGCCACATGATACATGCTGAATACTGGACAAGGGATTAGACAAATGGCTGGCTCATAAATACAAATGTGACCCTGGACCACAAAACCAGTCATAAGGGTCAATTTTTCGAAATTCAGATTTATACAGCATCTGAAAGCTGAATAAATAAGCTTTCCACTATGTATGGTTTGTTAGGACAGGACAATATTTGGCCGAGATACAGCTATTTGAAAATCTGGAATCTGAGGGCGCAAAAAAATCTAAATATTGAGAAAATCGCCTTTAAAGTTGTCCAAATGAAGTTCTTAGCAATGCATATTACTAATCAAAAATTATGTTTTGATATATTTACGGTAGGACATTTACAAAATATCTTCATGGAACATGATCTTTACTTAATGTCCTAATGATTTTTGGCATAAAAGAAAAATCTATCATTTTGACCCATACAATGTATTTTTGGCTAAATATACCCCAGCGACTTAAGACTGCTTCTGTGGTCCAGGGTCACAAATGTGAAACAGCTGGAGAAAAGTAAAAATAAGTGAAAACTGAAAGAAACAAACAAAACGCACACACACAATAACTATAGGACAGAGTAATAATAATCACAAAATACTCACCGACAGCTGGACCCGGAAGTGATGTTAACTCCGCATGAAGGCCAGACGGACCTGGGACAGGTTCTGGCTTGGGATAAGGTGTCAGCTCAAGATTGGACTGACGTGAGACATTCACCGGCTGAGAATCAACCAGATCGGTATGAGGTGTCAGCTCAAGATTGGATGCACCTAGCTGGGGATCAGCCAGGTCTTGGGGAGCCATTGGCTCAAGGCTTGATGGAGCTGGTCCAGGTAATGGATCAGGACTGGTTGGATCACTGTCAGGTGTCAGCTGTAGACTGGATGGACCCGAGACAGAGGAAGGCTCAGGATCAGCTGGATCGGTGGTACGTGTCATCTCGACACTTGGGACAGCTGTTAACTCAGACTTGAGACCAGATGGGCCAGGGTCAGTCGTTAACTCTAAACCGAGGCCGGATGGACCTGGCTGAGGATCAGCTGGATCTTGCTGAGCCACTGGCTTGATGCTGAGTGGCTCTGGGTCTACTTTGCTGCCCCTGTAGCAATACAGGACTGTACACACTACAGCCCTCCACGTTTGCCGGAAGAATGCACACATGCCTTTCTTCTTCCTCATTTTGGTTGGCTTTTCTAGAAAGTGGCATAGAAGACAATTGAAATTATCACCAGAGATCATAAGTGAAATATTGAGGTTAGCCCTCATGAAGAAACAAGTACACAGAATGTTATATACATTTTATGTACATGTAATTTTAACTATTGTTTGCTATTTTAAATGTAATTAAAAGGTAATATATCTTAAATGCACTGAATTATAACCTCATCACAAATCTGTAATTACCAAATATTTAAATACATGCTACACAAGTTTCAATAGAATTGACATTAACGTTTTAGTTTATCATAAACTCTGTCAGTGCATTTTTACCATATTTCAAAGACATAGAAATAATTACGAAATGACATGCAGTATAAAGATGTACTTAAGTCCTAAGTGGGTTGAAAAAAGTTCATAATAAACATAAATATAGACTTTTATTGCAAATATCATGCAATTGAGGAAACATTACATTCAGCTATATTCTTTTACAGCAGGGCTCAATATTAAGCCTTGACATTTGATTGTCATAATCGGTCATTCAATTGTTCAGGTAAAAAGGTTACTTCTCTGGAAGAAACGTTTATTTGTATTTTAATTTTTTTCTCCGTAATTTATTCTGTAGTAATATTCTCATCAGTGTTCCAACAGCTCTTATTAAATAAGCATATTTCCCCACTTAAACTGATTTCCAGGGGTTCCCCTCTTAACCACTAAATGTAGGCCTATGTGTCATCTTTTATGTCAAATTCTTAAACTGTATCAATAAATTCTGCTCTGCTGTGATTATTGTTTGGAATAGATTTTTCATCGGTCAAATAGTGTCTAAAATGTAGTAAGTGGTATTAACTACTTGCTTATTGAACGTATAAAATCAATGTCACATTTGCAATCCTACTGCTATTCGGGAAAACATATGCATATCATATGTTATAAATATGAAAATGAATGTTGAGCCCTGCTTTTACAGTATATTTCCATGAGTACTTTTGCTAAAGGCATACTTAAATTTCACAGACTGACATAAATTTCCACACTGGCTTAACTAAAAAAAAAAAAAAGAAACATACCTGCTGGGCTGTTCTGTCCAGTGTCTCTTGGGTCAGTAGTGTTCCAGACGTCTGTGTAGAGTTACTCAACATCAGCTGAGCATCTGCAGACACTGAACTGCTGGAATTGAGCTCCACTGACTCTGACTGAAAATTATATGTTCTGTATGTTGATAGACTGCGAATCTGCTCAGGTGATTGATCGTCTTCGCTACTGGACGGATTCTCGGTCAACTGAAAGCAAGCGGAATTCTCTGTAGGAATTCTGCTTGTGACGTAATAATATACACTATGCTTTCACGAGCATTCTAAGAATTATGCAGTGTTGCCAGATTGGGCGGGTTCCAGCGCAATTGAGCTTTTTTTTTTTTTTTTTTGATCGTGCTGGACCAGAGAAAAAATGCCAATTGTGCCGGTGTACAAAAAATTGGGAAGCTTTTTGAAAATGACTGGCGTTTTTGTACATTTTGAACACGTATAATTAAGAATGGGGTTGTTTTACCTCATATTATGTTTGTTGTGATGCATTCATATTAAATTCATGCTGCGGTTTATGCTTCATTTGTTGTTTGCTCATCTGGATTTAATTTCATATATGTACGTACACATGTACGTTTAGTTTAATTGGGTTGGGGTGCCGTAGGAAAAAAAAAAAACACTATAAAGGGGTGCCATGCTTTCAAAAAGTTTGGGAACCACTGGTCTACCATAGTGATCAAAATACAGTAAATCACTTTTTTGAAAGTGACTTGACGCTTCAAATAAAAACGTAACGCCAGCAGGTGGCGACAAGTGGCTGTTAAAAAAGAGATTCATTCAAAAAAAACTTGATTGATTCATGAATGAAATAAAAGTCTTTCAGAATCAGAAAGTTCTTTATTGCCAGGTAGGCTATGTTTACATATACGAGGAGTTTGTTTTGGTGACAGAAGCTTCCATGGCACAAACAGAACAACAGTCACAAAACAAATAATAAGAATATCATACATAAATAAGAAATAACAAGCTACAAAAAAATAAATAAATAAACAAACAAACAAACAAATCAATAAATAAATAAAGTAGACAATATATGGTATGTGTACAGGTGTGTTATGTACAAATGCAAAGAAATATAAAAAGAGGTAGGCCCGTGTGTTAAATAAATGTATTAATAGTGTTCTATATTACACGTTTATTGCCAAGTTAACTGTTCATGAGATGGACTGCCTGAGGAAAGAAATGACCGAGCCATTGAATCATTTATTCAACTTGACTTATTTTATTTATTTATTTTTTTTAACAATTTGTTGAATATTGAATATATTTTATAAATAGACTGCAGCGATTAGCATTTTGTAAAATTACATTGCATACAGCATTTTGTAAATTAGGCCACATGCTATTTTGTTTAGTTGTCTTTTTTTTTTTTCAGAATCACGGTATCCATACCATGATATCTATAAAATAAAATAAAATAAAATAAAATAAAAGTGATTCTCCATTCACATTGTATGCAGAATTGTGAATGTCATGGTCATTTATCCACATGTAATGTAAACAAATAAATGACTTTAATTTCAGATAAAGCATCAAAGATGTGGTCACATGAGTCTCAGTATGTATGAATGTATGGGGGCGGGGCTAAATCCCTAATCTCTCCCAACCTAGCAACGCCCCTGATTCCACCTGTGGTAGGAGATGTCTTGACACCTCTTTAAATAACTGTTACTCTGAAATCAGAGCACATTGAATGACAATTGAAATCAAATATGGGACTGTGACACCTGCATCGGCATGTGCATACAGGTCTGACCAGGACTTTGCGACTTTTAAACTGTCCAGACTGGTATACTCACACACACACACACACACACACACACACACACACACAAATACGTTGTGTTTCCATGTTTTATGGGGACATTCCCTAGGAGTAATGGTTTTCATACTGTACAAACTGTATTTTCTATCACTCTACACCAACCCTATACCTAAACCTATCACAGGAAACTTTCTGCATTTTTAGATTTTCCAAAAAAAATGTGTATGATTTATAAGCTTGTTTCCTCATGGGCACCTAAAAAATATCCCCACAAGGCCAAAATTGACTGGTATTACTATCCTTGTGGGGACATTTGGTCCCCATAACGTGATAAATACCAGGTACACACACACACACATTCAACTAATTTTACTTTTACATATTACCCTATTTCTGACTAGAACCAGAAAATCTGAGCATATCACACCAGTCCTCAGGTCCTTACACTGGCTTCCAGTTATATTTAGGATTGATTTTAAAGTACTTTTACTCGTTTATAAATCACTCAATGGCCTAGGACCTAAATACATTGCAGATATGTTCACTGAATATGAACCTAACAGCAGGGGCGTGTCTAGAGCATTTTAAATGGGGGGGCCAGTCGGGGGCACCAGTTTAAAGGGGGGGGCCAGTCGGGGGCACTGGCTCAAAAGAGGGTGGCCGGGGGGGGATATATTATCGGCAACTCCGCCACTGCCAGATGCAGTTAGAAATGCACTAAAAACAAGCCTGAACACGTATAATTAAGAATGGGGTTGGGGAAATTTGGCTGGTGGCCAGCCAAATTTCAGGGGGGGCCGGTGCCACCCCTGGCCACCACGTAGACACGCCCCTGCCTAACAGACCACTCAGATCATTAGGATCGAGTCAGTTAGAAATACCAAGGGTTCACACAAAACAAGGGGAATCTGCTTTTAGCTATTTTGCCGCCCGCAGCAGAACCAGCTTCCAGAAGAGATCAGATGTGCTAAAACATTAGTCACATTTAAATCTAGACTCAAAACTCATTTGTTTAGTTGTGCATTTATTGAATAAGCACTGTGCTACGTCCGAACTGATTGCAATGTATTTTATATATAATCATTTTCCATTTTTAACTGTTTTAAATTAATTTTAAATCATTTTTTACATAATTTTAAAAGTTTTTAAATTCCTTGTTTTATTGTTGTGATTATTTTTAATGATTATTTGACTTCCTTTTATGTAAAGCACTTTCAATTACCATTGTGTATGAAATGTGCTATATAAATAAACTTGCCTTGCCTATTTACTTATTTTACTACACCAAGCTAATATTGTTAAGCAATATATTTTGAGATAATCTTCTTTAAGTAGTCAAAAAAAATCTCTGGGAATAATGGAAGCGTACATGTGCATCATTATTTTATTTTTGTAATGAATATGCTAATTGAAACATTTCCCCGTTAGTATTTAAATACATTTTAGTTGTAAATATGACATAATTTATAACAATTAGGCTTGAAAGAAATACCTTAAAATACGCTTTGAATAGTTTAAAGGTCATGGCGTCACGTCATGGACCAGGTGTTACGAGATTTTTGGTTCTAGTGGGCGGAGCATACATGAATATTCATGAGTTTCTCGGACATGCGCGTGGAACCAAGTGGAACTGAGAATTTCAGTTCACGCTCCTTGTATCTCAGCAGGTTTAATGGAATATTTTTAAAAAAGGTAAATATATTTACAGTGTTGCACAAACCTATGCCTAAACTACATTTGTTCATCATTTCGTAACATCTTATAATGTTTTTATTAGTTTACAGTGCACGTTTTGTGCAGTCGTCCCTGACTGAATGACTGCAGACATTCTTTGTGTAATGTTAGGATAAAGCACAACAAACTTCAGCTAGTTGTAGCCTATACATTGATTTCAGTTCTTTGTGCTCTTAATTTCTAGCTTGCGATGCTTTATAACTGTGTCTGTTATTAGTTGTTATCATTTGTTGAATACATCACTGCCTACAACAAATGAAATAAACCTATATAAATTTATCTGTGGACATATATATTTTTTGTATACTGGTGTGATGATCCATGTCTTAACTTACCCTGTTCAACATTCTCCATGTTGTCTGGTTGTGAATTGTCTGCTGTTTGGTTGTAAACTATGATACAATCATACACTGCTGCAAAAACTTTTTTTTCCTGTTTCCAATGTCAACATTTTTACAAACAACAGACCACTCAGATCATTAGGATCGAGTCAGTTAGAAATACCAAGGGTTCACACAAAACAAGGGGAATCTGCTTTTAGCTATTTTGCCGCCCGCAGCAGAACCAGCTTCCAGAAGAGATCAGATGTGCTAAAACATTAGTCACATTTAAATCTAGACTCAAAACTCATTTGTTTAGTTGTGCATTTATTGAATAAGCACTGTGCTACGTCCGAACTGATTGCAATGTATTTTATATATAATCATTTTCCATTTTTAACTGTTTTAAATTAATTTTAAATCATTTTTTACATAATTTTAAAAGTTTTTAAATTCCTTGTTTTATTGTTGTGATTATTTTTAATGATTATTTGACTTCCTTTTATGTAAAGCACTTTCAATTACCATTGTGTATGAAATGTGCTATATAAATAAACTTGCCTTGCCTATTTACTTATTTTACTACACCAAGCTAATATTGTTAAGCAATATATTTTGAGATAATCTTCTTTAAGTAGTCAAAAAAAATCTCTGGGAATAATGGAAGCGTACATGTGCATCATTATTTTATTTTTGTAATGAATATGCTAATTGAAACATTTCCCCGTTAGTATTTAAATACATTTTAGTTGTAAATATGACATAATTTATAACAATTAGGCTTGAAAGAAATACCTTAAAATACGCTTTGAATAGTTTAAAGGTCATGGCGTCACGTCATGGACCAGGTGTTACGAGATTTTTGGTTCTAGTGGGCGGAGCATACATGAATATTCATGAGTTTCTCGGTCCCTCTAACACTTGCACTCTCTATTCGTTTTCCAACTGCTTGTTTTCTTTAAAAAAGGCCTCTTAACACTAGCTTTCTCTATTCTATCTACTTGTTTTCTTTTTGTTATGTGTATTGTCGCGGGGTGAATGAGAACCCAGACTCGGTACTGATCGAAAGAGCCCCGGAGGGTGATTTATTTGCCCACACACTGATCACACGTGCTCTGATGAATGGTGCTCGGTGCCCGTCTCAGCGTGGTGCCCGTGGGGTGAAGTGCCGTGGTGCAGATCCCTCTCCCAGGGTGCCTTCGGAGTCTGTGAACAATCAGAAACAAGCATTAATGTCGCCTGGAGCTCCGGGGTGCCTTCCCGCCGGTGTCTCTTCTCCTGGCTTTTAAGGCCAGCAGGAACGAGCTCCAGGGGCGC
>NW_015550226.1:2096451-2097397 GCF_001515605.1 Sinocyclocheilus anshuiensis | reverse complement strand
TTTCCAGGGCGGCGCTGATCTGGAACTGGGATACTCCCCACATTCCCCCCCCCTAGGCGTCGCCCTGGTCCTGTGGGGAAACACACAACTCGTTGTGGGGGTATTACGGGGGTGGAATTTTTGGTTACCTGCCAGACCTGCCCAACCGGACCAGCCCCGGGAGAGACCGTCCGCATTCCCGTGATCGGCCCCGGCCCGATGTTGTACCTGGAAGCAGAAGTCCTGGAGTGCGAGGAACCACCGTGTCACCCGGGCGTTTGTGTCCTTCGCCCTGGACATCCATTGTAGGGGCGCATGGTCTGTGACGAGGGTGAACCGGCAGCCCCAAAGGTAATATTTTAACTCCAGGACTGTCCACTTTATGGTCAGGGCCTCTTTCTCCAGGGTGCCGTACCTGGTCTCCGCGGGGGAGTTTCCGGCTGATGTAGACTATGGGGTGTTCCTCTCCATCACAGGTTTCCAATAGTAGTGCAGATCCAACTACCATTTCAATTATTTATTTTTATGCTCTTCTGTTACCTTTTAAGTTTTAAAACTGTCATCTTCTGGCAAGGAATGAAATAACATTCACTACCATATCAGTGGCCTAATAAACATTTTGCCACCTACACTGATGTTATTCTCTGTCATCTGCTCTTTGACCATGTGTTGCACTGATTGTACCTGGCCCCTTCCTGGTAAGGTCTGACAGGGAGCAGGCTATAGAGGAGAACTTAGATATGAAACACCGGTAGTAGCCCACCAACCCGGGACGTGGGAACTTCTTTACCGCCTCGACCTTCTTGTCCTGGGGCATGATGAGCCCTCTTCCAATCTTGTACCCCAGGTATTTTGCTTCGGTGAGGCCGAGGTGGCACTTCTTGGGGTTGGCCGTCAGGCCAGCCCGCCGGAGCTCCGTCAACACCCTCCGTAGACGCTCCAGGTGAGTCTCCCAGCCCTCAGAGTG
>NW_015550226.1:2094842-2096243 GCF_001515605.1 Sinocyclocheilus anshuiensis | reverse complement strand
TCTCCCAAACAGCAGTTCGAAGGGGGTGAAGCCTGTGGAGGCCTGTGGTACTTCCCGGACTCCAAAGAGCACGTATGGGATCATGAGGTCCCATTCACGCCCATCTTCGGCCACCACCCGCTTCAACATCCGTTTGAGCGTCTGGTTAAACCGCTCCAAAAACAAGACAACATAGGAGACGAGAGTGTGATGTTAACGTCCTTGTAGAATCTGCTGTATAAAAATATGACATAATAAAGCTAAAAAAAACAATTCTTCACTTGATTCTGGCATTTGATACAGGACATTACCATTCAAAAGTTTGGGATTACTATGATATTTTATTTTTAAGAAATGTATATTTTTGTTCTTCAAGGATGCATTAATTGAATAAAAATGACAGTAAAGACATTTATAATGTAAAAAAAAGATTTCTATTTCAAATAAATGCTGTTCTTCTGAACTTTCCATTCATCAAGGAATCCTGTCGCTGTATAATGGTTTCCACACTTCATTAAGCAGTACAACCATTTTCAACTCATAATAATCAGAAATGTTTCTTGTGCAGCAAATCAGCATAATTAGAATGATCTCTGAAGGATCATGAGACACTGAAGAGGAGAAGTTGAGATCTGACATCAGAGGGGAAACTACTTTATTTTAAATTGTCAAATTATTTCACAATGTTAATGTTTTTTAATATTTTTAATCTGATTCAGTTGGTGAACATGAACAAAAAACCTTACTAATACAAATCCTTAGATCAGTATTGTATATATCAACAGCTGTTCCACGACCCGGTCAGTATATTCCTGCCGGGCTGCCAGTCTCTCGGTAAACTGCTGCTGGTGGGCCGAGAGCTCCGTTGACCTCTTCCATGTGTCCGGGCGAAGAGAGCGGTTTCTCGAAGAAGCACAGAGATCGTTATAGCAACCTGGCGGTACCAGTCTGTGTCTCAATTCACCTGTAATGCCTGCATTCTCAACCATATGTCGCGGGGTGAATGAGAACACAGACTCGGTACTGATCGAAAGAGCCCCGGAGGGTGATTTATTTGCCCACACACTGATCACACATGCCCTGATGAATGGTGCTCGGTGCCCGTCTCAGCGTGGTGCTCGTGGGGTGAAGTGCCTGGTGAACATGAACAAAGAACCTTACTAATACAAATCCTTAGAACAGTATTGTATATATCATATCAAAACAAGCATAAGCACACTTATGAACATTTGTTAATGAAATTATTTTTTAACATGAAATTAGTTTCTTATTCCATTCCATAAAATGCAGTGAAGTATTTGTTTTCTCATTTACAGTGTACCAAATGTAGGCCACTTTTTAAACGTTTGTCCATACAATTTTGTTTAAACCAAAATGTTACTTATTAAAGGGGTCATATGATGCGATTTCAAGTTTTCCTTT
>NW_015550226.1:2093185-2093590 GCF_001515605.1 Sinocyclocheilus anshuiensis | reverse complement strand
GAGAGAGAGAGAGAGAGAGAGAGAGAGAGAGAGAGAGAGAGAGAGAGAGAATACGTGTTCCATGAGCTGAATTCTGTGCTGGACATCTCATATGATGGAACGGGCGATGGAGCATTTGAATGTACAGCTGAATCGACTGACGCGCTCCCTGCGCCGCGCGAGGACTGTGGAACTCCCAGAAGGTGAGACGTCACGCGATGCAATACAAACATTCTTATTTTTGAGGACTACTGAAGTTGTCAAGGAGATCCTTGATACGTTGTAACACTCTCGTCTTCCGGCAAGGATTCCTGTCTAAAGGCCATACACGTTCATCCACCTTTATCCATATATGGCAATTTACTACAAAATACCTAAAATCGTATTTGGATGATTCACACGAAAACACGCCCGTTCATATTCCAT
>NW_015550226.1:2092240-2093157 GCF_001515605.1 Sinocyclocheilus anshuiensis | reverse complement strand
TAATATATAAACATATTTTTCTTAAATATATACATGCATGTGTGTTTTTATACATACATAATAAATATATACAGTGCACACATATATAATATGTAAACATAAACTGTTATTTTGGATGCGATTAATCGTGGTTAATCGTTTGACAGCACTAATATATATATATATATATATAACTTTAAGAATTGTATTTTCTTTGCAAATGTTCATGTGGTATGCTCAAAACGGTCATGCAGGATTTATTTTATATTATTTTATTTTATTATTTTTTATTATTATAAATCTTCCTTAAATATAGTTGTGTTCATTTTAGGAGGTGTTATGCAAAACTTCAACCCATGTGGATGTAAAATATAGACTGAAATGCTCTGACAACGGAAGGACCGTTGCAGTTATTAAAAAAAATAACAATAATAATAATGATGATGATGATAATAATAATAGTAACAGTTGATTGGACACATTGTGAGCCCCCTCACACACTCACATTGTTTTGCCAATCACGTGTTATTTACTCAATCAGGTTAACCTCAAATTTGAATATGCATTTGAATTGAAATCATAAAAATATTGCAAACCATGACAATGTACCCATAATAGCTGATGGTCAACTAATATACACCTTGGCAATATGTTATTGTAGATAAAATATTGAGAACAAGAGGACTGAGAGAATGCTTACATTAATGTGTTAAAAATGTCCACCACAGAAGAAGGAAACATTGTATGATGCTGGTCACATGGTGTTTTAATCACAGTACAGTAATACAATCTTTCAAAGACATGTTTAAACAATAAAAATAAGCAGCACATTATTCAATGCTTTTTACTTTTGCATTTACTTTAGATTGATATATTAAGTTGCTCAAGCAAGTGGCAAAACATTTAAACTACTTTTCTTATGTTATCACAAACTTACC
>NW_015550226.1:2081585-2082712 GCF_001515605.1 Sinocyclocheilus anshuiensis | reverse complement strand
CGCTGGGTTGTGTTGAGCACGCGAGCTGTGGGCATTTAGCGAGCACAGAGGGCGGGCATCAGGTAAGCAAGCTAGTGAAACGTTGCACGCACAAAAGAGGTCTGCACACATCCAAAAACGTATTTTAAATGCAAAATTGATTTCCGTGCGCTCGAAATACTTTTTTCTTTGCGAAACGAACATTTTCTCCACAAACCCAGATCGCGCGTGTGCAAAATGCACTTTTGTGCGCTCAAAATATGATCTTTCGCGCGCAGAATTGTGGCAGAAATGTAAGCCCATAATCCGTCACCCCATTTTGTTCCGGGACCCCGCAATTTACAAATTAAGCACTGTCTAAAAGTGCTCTTTCCCTTTAAACCTAGCCAACAAGCCATATGTGTTGATTGTGAAACACAGTAGACTTTAATAATATGCGTTTATGGTGTAATTACTACATTTTCGTGTCAATCCATGTTCATATTTACTGCAAAAATGCACTGTTACGTTAATTCAGGGCTTGCAGCGCAGCGATAGACTCGGTCTGAGCGCGCGAGCGCTGAATGGTTAAACACTGGCAAGAAATAAAAAGTAATGCAATTTATAAACTTTAGTGACGATGTGACACTGGCTCGATTGTGCTAGTGACAATTCCTATGTCAACTGTGCAGCTCGCTTATAGACAGACGCGATGTGGTGATTTGAAGACATTTGCATATTTTGAGAGAGAGCGCACGCGCTGATTCACTCACGCTGTTTGTGAAATTACGTCTCACACAAGGTTTTCAAATTACTTTATAAGTTATTTAATTAAGAAATATGAACGTGAGTAACCGACCTTCAGCATTATAATTATTTTACCCGCGCCGGACAGAGACTGAGATGTCATGTCATGCCAAACCTCTCACGGCAGCGTCATCAGCTTGAGATCGTTTTTTTGAGATCGGCCCTTTTAGAGACCACCGATCAATCATCCCAATGTGATTATCAGCCGATAGTGATCGGTAGCCGATCAATCGGAGCACCCATAATTTGTATTACAGTCTAATCTAGTCCACCTTAATTAAATGTAAACCGGTATGCACTGCTGTGCTACTACAGGTATTTTGAACAGTGCAACTTGAAATTGTACTAAAAAGTTGGGTCCT
>NW_015550226.1:2078310-2081415 GCF_001515605.1 Sinocyclocheilus anshuiensis | reverse complement strand
ATATATATATATATATATATATATATACATACACTGTATATATGTGCGTGTGTGTGTGAGATTATTTATTTACTCTTAATGGATATATGAGGTATTTCTAAAAAAGAAAAAGTTAGAAAAATATAATTATCATTGGTGGACATAATATGCATGCTAAATTGTCGAATGCCTCTCCTGACTGTCTGTAATGCATCTGGAAATTGTACTTTTGACTTTGTTCTCTATAGTGATTCTCAATGCATTCTCTTTATTGTAAAACTGTCATTTTATTTGATCCAGCATATACTACCCTGATGTATTTTACATTTAAATACAACTTTCCATTCTCCAAAGCTGTTTGCAAGTTGTTACGGAAAATATATTTGAAAAATGTGTATGTTTTCTTGTAGACAGTGAAACAGCTGTGTACACCCTCATGCCCATGGTCATGGCCGACCAGCACAGGTGAGTGTCACTGTTATGCTTTGAGTGCAACTGGAACACAATTAATGACCTAACAAAGGCCAAGACAAACAGAAACACAATAACTTAATTCCCTGTCTAAACAAACCTAAACGAATGCCACCCACTCCTGCAGCTTCCCCAATACTAACCTCTGCTATTTCCAGTACAGTATGTATTACAGGCTCAGTGATTAACTGCTATAAATTTAATGGAAGCTAAAGAAGAGGATGTCAAGCTTAACATCCTCTTTGGGTGGCAGTCGTCTCCTTTAAACTTCCGTCTCTTTGGCCACATAGCTTAATGTAACAATATATATATATATATATTTTTTTTTTGCTCATAGGTCAGTTTCTGAATTGCTTTTAAACTCAAAGTTTGATGTCAACTATGCCTTTGGACGTGTTAAAAGAAGCCTTCTACACATTGCTGCCAAGTAAGTTCTTTTCACATTCTCACAAAATTACCACATTTTCATGTATTGACTAATGTTTATTTATTTATTGTTGTTAAATATCCAAAACTCTTGATAAAGTGATATATATTTATTCGGATGACCCAAAATGAATATGTTCTCTGGATTTTTTGTTGTTGTTTTAGCTGTGGATCAGTAGAGTGTCTTGTCCTGCTGTTAAAGCGTGGAGCGAATCCAAACTATCAGGATATCTCCGGCTGCACACCTCTGCATCTGGCTGCAAGAAATGGGTAAACGGGGGTTTTATAAACTCTGTGCAGTGCTGCCACCTGCTGAAAGCATATCAAATCACATTTTTTAGTCTTTATCCCTCAAGCTTTGAGGCCTAAGCGTTTGTGTGTATTGCTTGCAAAAGATGGTAACTGAGAAATGCATTTATGTTGAGTCCCATTAACATTTTTTTCCCCATGTTGCCTTCTGTTTTCACAGACAGAAGAAGTGTATGGGCAGACTGTTAGAGTACAATGCTGATGTTAATATCTGCAATAATGAAGGTCTCACTGCTGTGAGTATGATGATAAAACTGCACATTTGAGACAGACACACAAAAACAACAACAACAAGAGTGATAATAATAACATTACTATTTAACATTTTCATAGTTATGAATATTACATTTATAAGTAATTGATCAAAACTGTGAAATAACACAAAAGAAATAAAGTTGCCAATTGCATTTATTTTTAAACCATTTTTTCATATGCATATGTATGCTGGAAGCCTCCTGCTTTCTACTCACCCACTTTTAAAACAATGATTTTTATCAATATTTAGTAATACATTTAATAAAGAAACTCTTATGAAGGTATTAAACAAATTTTAAGCATTTGAGCAGCAGTGTTGGGGGTAGTAACGCATTGCAAGTAACGCGAGTTGCGTAATCAGATTACTTTTTTTAAGTAACTAGAAAAGTAACACTTTATTAATTTATAAGGAAATATCTGAGTTACTTTTTTTCAAATAAGTAACGCCAGTTACTTTGTTTCCCATGTCTTGACTGACAGCTCTGGTGTTGCCATGTTGAGAGAAATCGGGAGTACGTGCAGAGGCATTGTGTGCGCTGTGTGAACATGATGTTACTGTAGTTCTAGACTAAATATGAACATGTATTTTAATAAAAGCAGTCAAATGCAAACTCAGAATATTACACAAACCTGCAATAATTAAATATGTTAAAAAGGCCAAATATCATTTATGGATTTAATCCCATTTTATTAGCCAGTGTCTTTGCTATACTGACCTTCGATTATCCAATTCAGCCATACTAAGCAAAAATGACACATTTGTGTTTAATTTTTCTTATTGCTGAACAGTGTTGAACTTTTTTCTCCTGCTTCATATTCTTTCTTTATGCAATTTGTTTAAGCAGCGCCCTCTACTGTATAGACATGAATTTATATTTGCTTCAGCCTGAGGCGTTGTTCATTTCACTTTTGTTGTGAAAGGGCTTTTACATTTGTAAAATGTGACCCTGGAGCACAAAACCAGTCTTAAGTCGCTGGGGTATATTTGTAGCAATAGCCAAAAATACATTGTATGAGTCAAAATTATTGATTTTTCTTTTATGCCAAAAATCATTAGGATATTAAGTAAAGATCATGTTCCATGAAGATATTTTGTAAATCTCCTACTGTAAATATATTACAACTTAATTTTTGATTAGTAATATGAATTGCTAAAAACTTAATTTGGACAGATTTAAAGGCCATTTTCTCAATATTTAGATTTGTTTGCACCCTCAGATTCCAGATTTTCAAATAGTTGTATCTCGGCCAAATATTGTCCTATCCTAACAAACCATACATCAATGGAAAGCTTATTTATTCAGATTTCAGATGATGTATAAATCTCAATTTCGAAAAATTGACCCTTATGACTGGTTTTGTGGTCCAGGGTCACAAATAATACATTTTTATATTAAAAACAAACAAGCAAGCCCTGCCCAGATTTAAAAAAGTAACTCAAAAGTAAAGAAACACATTACTTTCCATAAAAATAAACTAAGTAACGTAATTAGTTTATTTTTTAGGGAGTAACGCAATATTGTAATGCATTACTTCTAAAAGTAACTTTCCTGAACACCGTTGAGCAGTAGCCTAGACAATCAGATGCATGAATTTAAACCTAATTGAAACTTAATCTTATTTATTTTACATTAAAACAATGTCTAATATATATATATATATATA
>NW_015550226.1:2077572-2078189 GCF_001515605.1 Sinocyclocheilus anshuiensis | reverse complement strand
TACTAATAGTAGAAGTGCTGTTTACTTGTATTTTATTCTTTATGTCATTCTTTCATGTCATTAGATTCATTGGCTGGCAGTGAATGGAAGGACAGAGCTACTTCATGACCTCGTGCAGCATGTGTCTAATGTGGACGTGGAGGATGCCATGGGCCAGACAGCCTTACATGTGGCCTGCCAGAATGGACACAAGACTGTACGAAATCTCTCTGTCTTCACAGCTTGCACACTTGCAATTTGTAGTTCAAAAATTATTATTTTTTTTAGTAGTTTTGTTAAGGTTCATGTGATGTTTTTATTTCTCACAGACTGTGCAGTGTCTTCTGGACAGCGGAGCGGACATCAACAGGCCCAATGTATCTGGAGCCACTCCACTCTATTTCGCCTGCAGGTGAGCAGCTAACCATCATCAACCCCAGCACTACCAGCTGCCAACACAAACGTACAATGTTTAGCATGATTACGGTTTATTTCACTCCGGCCTGAACTGGAAATGTGTGGTCAACAATTAGAATGTGGCCCCTTAAGAAAATTAACTTCCATTTAGTGACTGAATCTGGACGCTTTCTGACTACACAAGAAACATAATTAGGATAATCAGGGGTTTGTACAGATAC
>NW_015550226.1:2070297-2077449 GCF_001515605.1 Sinocyclocheilus anshuiensis | reverse complement strand
TTTATTTTTTTTTTCTCAGTGTATAACCTTTTAACACACAGCTTTCTTTTGAGTTTGATGAGAATAACACAGGAATTCAAGTTTCTTTGCTGTAAGGACAGGCTAATAAGAATGTAGCCTGATGAAGATGTACCACTGTTGGTATTCTGAGTGTGCAGCTTTGGATACACTCACATGAGCTCGGTTGCTGAGCAACAGCACTCCATCCATCTCTTGTTTTGATTACATTTTGCCACTGATATCAGTCCACGCAAGGCTGATGATGATGCGATCAACACTAACATGCCTCACAACAGATAATTAAAGAGTAATTAAGCATACGCTTGAAAGGCTTTTAAAACATGGAATCTGGGCCTGTTCTGACTCTTGCAATTCCATACCAATTTTTGTGATGCTTATGTGTTGTAAATCAACCATACACATTTGTTCCGGATGACTGGAATAGCTAGAAAAGTCATGTACATGTATTGGTTATAAAAATGGAATCACTGAAAAACATGAAGCTCTTAAAACCTCTGGAATCTTGAAAATGAATTATCATTTTAGTGACTTGTTTCAATTTACATAAACTAGGAGTGCCCATAGATTAAAATAAGACAAAAGTACCCCAGTTGAAACGTAATATATTTAACATATTTTACTGACATATCGCTCAAGACTTACTGATATAGCAATTATAATGAAACTTTATGTGGAGTACTACTTGCACATTTCTAAATATTAAGCCTAAAATGTGTTTTAATATTGCTGAGGATTGTATGGTCTTTCAATAATATTGTGTTTAAATGCAAGATATTTAAAGTGCGCCTAAAGTATACTTGCAATAGTTCCACTTTAGCACAATCAAATATACTTCAGTATATTTTTAGTTGGACTTCAGCACTACTTCCACACTATTAAAGTGCATTAAGTACAAAATAAATTGCTCCAATTTAGCAGACTTTAAGTATACCAAAAGTACAATTGCAGGGTATTTTTATTAAGCGCATACATATAAATGTATTTGTAGTATACTTAGCATGAAATAAATGTATTTCAAATATGTTTTAGTATATTGATTTTTCACTAGAGTAGGCCTTTCAATATTGTAGGCAAAAACATTGACAACCGTTGGTAAAAAGATTTTTCTGAGCAAGTTAGTTAACTGTTAACATGTTTACAGCTAGCTACATGAATACTATCTCATCCAGTTTAATGACACAGTCGTTTGAAGGTAACTCCTTGCCCATTTTATGCAACCGTGCATGTTATGCATATTTGCTTATTGCCATTAATCTGTATGACTTGTGTGCTACATCCAAGCCATTTTAGTTAGATTTGGCACTTTTGCCTTAATATTAATGGTGGAGAGAGGCGGGAAGCAACAGAAGAATATAGAGAGAAACAGGATTGGGAAAGGACCTCAAGCTGGGCCTTGAACTTGATCCAGGACATTTGGATGGCTTTGTGTGAGGATCAAACGCAAATCTGTTATTTACTTAGAATCTTGAATTTCACTCATTCAAATCTGCCAGGTTCAATTAAGACTTCTTTGTTTACGTGCACTCAGAAGTAGGATCTAAACTTGTTCACACATGGATGGAAGATATTGATATGCATGCAATTTACAAGCTTTTATCATTGTATTGCAGTCATGGTCAGAGGGACACCGCACAGATACTGCTCCTCAGGGGAGCCAAGTATTTGCCGGACAAGAATGGGGTTACACCGCTTGACCTGTGTGTGCAGGTGAATGCAGCACACCTATATTATATTCACTCATATGCAGGATACTAAAGCTCATGTGTAACTATTTTTAGGGTGGTTATGGCGAAACATGTGAAATTCTCATCCAGCACCATAGCAGACTGTTTCAGACACTGATACAGATGACTCAGAATGATGACATTAAAGAGAACATGGTACGCCTCTTTTTCTTATATGTGTTTCTTGATGAGTTTATGTACATTAGTGTCTTTTTACATGTTGAATATTATTTTTTTAAGCTAAGGCAGGTTCTAGAACATGTTTCACAGCAGAGTGACTCCAGCTACCAAATGATCTTGACCAGCTTGGCTGACGTGGCCACCACAAACGGACATAAACTGCTGAGGTGTGTCTCAGGTTATCCACATTTCTTGAGAAATTGTATTATGTAGAACTTTACGCAAATCTATTTCTCATTCTGTTTCCATTAGTTTGTCCAGTAACTTTGAGGTCCAAACAAAGAGTTTGCTCCGAATTGTCCGGATCTTCTGTCATGTGTTCTGTCTTGGACCGTCCTGCCCAAACAACGGGAATGACATGGGTTACAACGGAAACAAGACACCACGTAACCAGGTTTTTAAGGTCAGTGGGCACTGCATTGCCAACAAAGCTTACTTAAATGTTAATTACGAATGTTTAAATAATGAAAGAAACTGATGTTCTGTTTCACCAAATGTTTGATTCTTGTAGCATACATTGATCAATGGACAGTGTGACAGGTTGAGCACCATAGACTGAAAGCTTAAAACACAGATGTGAATCTGTGATCTTGAACAGTGATATTAAATTCCTTCCTTGATTTGCGTTGTTCACTAGCTTGTAGGGGTAAAACAGATCATAGTTGATCGTTTGCACGTGTTTCTAAGTCTAGCCGATTTAAACATTCAAGTGTTTTAAACCATTCACATGCATTCGGAGCTGCGCGCACTCATTCAAAGCGCGCACAGAGAGTCGCGTTTCAGACAATGCGCATACACAGAATTTATTCCTCTTTCGCATATCCTTGCATCTGAATGAACGCATACACACAAAATTATCTCAAAATAACTGTCTCGGCAAGTATTCTCGTAAACACAGTCGGTTATGTCTTAAGTGAACGTAAACAGTGGTGAAAGAAAACTCAAGTGCATCGTTATATTGGATCCGTGCATTCGGTCTTAAAGGGGCAGCAGCCTATAAATACCTGCTGTTCCATAAGCGCCACCTGCTGTCAGACAGTGACATTTGCATCTCATTCACAAAGCTAAAATCAGACCATTCTGTTTTTGCTTCCAATTTCGAAATTATAGAATCTAATTGCAATCTAAATAACATGTATTTAGCATCTTTGTTTTGATCGTGATTAAAATGCAGTGGTTGCCTCTGATTTTAAATGGGAAAAGCACAGCCAAACACTTAGTTTGTTTATATGAAGAGATTTATTTTATTTGTATTATTTAATTATTTGATTTGGGATTTGTTTAAAAATTTCAAGTTAGTTTTATTATTTGACATATTTCAATTTCACAAAGAAATGTGCAGCATTTTGTTGGAGAAATAATAAAAGGACACCATTTCATTTATAATTTGTCTTAAATCTCATTTTGTTAAAAATAAAAATAGTGAGAAAATTGTATTGTGAAATCAGTATCGTGAATCGCATCGTGAGTTGAGTGAATCGTTACATCCCTATATGCTACTAGTTTTTGCTGTGGTATCAAAGAAGTATTCTGTTATTTAAATAATAAAGAACCATATTTTATTTGCTCATCTGCAAAATGATCCGATCTGTTACTCAAAATCTGATATGATAATGCAATATGATTCGAGCTGTGGGTTTTGTGATCCATTGCACCCCTACTCTCTTGACTTGTTATTTGAAGAAAAACAGCAATCACTGAAGTTTTTAATCATGCTGATTTGTCCGCAGTGAGGTTCAGCCGATATCTTTTTTTTTTTATTCGGGCTACTTAAATTATTATTTTTTTTTTACCAAAATCTGAAGAATGTCTGCCCGAAGGGCTACCAGCAATTTTGAAATTTTGCGAGCCCTGTGATACAAGGATTCAAATAAGTCCAATAAAGTCTAGACTAGAGAGTGTATTTCTAAATATCAATATATCACATCACCCTATTGTCAAACACTGCACAGATGAGCATGCAGGCTGCTGTAGAATGGAATAGTCTCTCGCAATTGGAAATAGCAAAGCTGTCTCACAAAGCTCTGGTCTTGTACAGCACATCTGTGTTGAAGTGATGTTCTCTCGTGTTGCTGTCTAGCCTCTGGAGCTGTTGTGGCACTCTCTTGATGAATGGCTGGTCCTCATCTCCACCGAGCAGGATAAGGAGAGCACAGACGCAACAACCTCATCCTCAGGAAATGACATTGCGTCACTCTTCCTGAAAAAGCAGGAGGTCGACCCTTCTTTTTCCAGTGAAAATCCCCCTCTGTTGCTGGACGCCAAGTCAGTGATGAAGACGCCGGAGGGCTACGCCGATGGTCAGGATGTCATCTCTATGATAGCCAATCGCCTGAGCGCTGTGATCCAGGCTTTCTACATGTGCTGTTCCTGTCAGATGCCACACAGGTAAGACTGACCTCAAACTTAAACGTTTCGGTAACACTTCAGTATAGGGACCAATTCTCACTATTAACTAGTTCCTTATTAACATGTGTAAGGGAAACAGGTCAATTTAGCTCAAAGGGAATTATTTTTGATTTGATAGGGAATTTGAACAGAATCTTTACGGCTGATCACTGAGTCGGCCAGCGATTCATTGAACGAGCCGTACAACATCAAATCTGCATGGATATTAATATCCAAAATATAGTGAAAACCCTATTTATTAGCACAGTAACAAGGTCGGCAGTTTAAGACATTAACTTGTAAGCACAAAACACAAGATACTTCTCTTTTTAATATAAATAAGGCTTTATTGGATAAATCTAAGACATGTAAACTAATTTAACACAAACATATGCACTCATACATTCACACAAGTTGCATAAAGAGAACAAGTGAGGAAAGAATGAGTTTAAGAGAGTGAAAATGTGAAATCCCAAGTTTATAGCAATATGTGCAATTGCATAGACCTGAACAACCATCAATCATTTAAGTAACCCTCGCATTGAGTTCCTCAGTGAGGCTAAAACTTATATTAAATGCACCAGCTCAGCTAGAATCTGGAGGTACTTGCGTTGCTTGTTTAGGGGTTCCCTTGTTGTTGTCGTAGTTGCAGAACGGGGTTTCCCAAAGTTGCTGATTGGCTGGAAGTTCAGTAGTCGTTGAAGTGATGTCTTGGGAAGCCAATGGTTGGGCGTTGGCTGAAGATGCGGAGTTGTGGGCTGGTTGAAGTTTTGAGGCGGTCACATACTCGAGGTGAACTCAAAGGCACGGCGTTGCGGCAAAACTTAACTCAGAACACGAAACTCTCAACGGAAAAGAAACTAAAGTAAAAGAAATAAAAGAGTAAAGTTTGACGAGACTAGGTGGCGTTTCTCCTCATGGTTTTAGAGGAGCTGCTGGTATGCAAGCCAGAGCACGCTGGAACGGCGCTCGAAGAATTCAAGGGCAAAAAGCATGGCTAAAAGCCCTAATGCAAAAAGCAATGACTAAAAGCATATGTCCTGAGTGTATAAACTGGGCTGTTAGACACATCCCAAATGGTGTCTTGACCAATTAGGCATTGTCTTTGCTCGGGGTGTTGCTATGTTTCTCCTCCCAACACATAAATCAACATGTTATCTTATCAGTCACATGGTCCGAATTTTCCCGCTCTTGCAGCGTATAATTTGTGCATGATTTCTATAACAAGAATATAATACATTTTACAAAGTACTGATTGATAGAAACGTGTAAAGCATGACAATTCAAACTCATACATACCCAACATGAATATAATCTTATAAACTATTCAATAGTTATTCAAAATACATGATAGTCAAATGTGTGGGTTACATAAATAATATGGAGTTATGCATAGAAATGATTAGTTGCTCATAAGTCCTTTTTAGCATCATTTAGGTGCATATATACATGGAAAGGCAGTTTCTGTGCAATTCTGTGAACGTGAGAATGTGTTCTGTGAGGAACAAAGAGGTTAAAGGTCTCAAAAGGAATCTCAGTCTGGTTCTTGTCCTGGGTGGGGGAAACCACCCAACGAAGTCTTTAGCTCCTGGTTTCTATCATGAATTTACATGTGATTGTCTTGCTGTGCTTCTCTTTGACCATTAATCTTGGTTACTTGCCCCAAATTTGACAAACTCCTTCCTGAGTTGGAATTATCAATTATTCAGTTCTTTTGTTTTAATGCTGTGAGCTGCTCAAAGCTGCTAGTTGGTGGACGTGCTTCAGACTGGCTGGCGCTAGGGTGTCGTGGACAGATTTATGATGTTGTCTTGTTATCCTGGGCCTCTTTGTGGAATTTGGCTCTTTGGGTTGTTCCAACACCAATCTGATCGAATCTTAAATTGTCTGATTCTCTCTGATACCCTACACATGCATATTACTACCATATTTGCTGTTTAAGAGTACTTATAAAGCACATATTCTGCATGACCATATTCTACATCTTAATCCTACCCAATACTTAAACTGAACTATCTTACTAACTATTAATAAGCAGTAATTAGGAGGTTATTTAGGCAAAAGTCGTAATTAATAGTTAGTTAATAGTGAGAACTGGACCTTCAAATAAAGTGTGACCAAAGTTTATTTGCACTTCACACAGACAAGTTTAGAAACTAAACTGCAGAGAACAGCTTGTTCAGAAATCTTCAAACTTTTGAGATCTCGACCATGGACCATTGCTGAGGTTATGGGTTTGATTGTCAGCGGGAACACACATGGTGACAAAATGAATGGCTTGAATACACTGTAGGCCGCTTTGTATAAAAGTATTGATAAAAGCATGTGAACTTTATAAGTGGAGCTAAAAGCTAGAGAAGTGTGGAATGTGACCCCTGTAAAGTTCATGGGAAGTACTGGAGAACCAAGATGAGTGTTTTAATAGACGTGTGCTCATGAGCTCATTCGGCGTGAGTGTTCATAATGTCTCTTCACCCCGACCTCACTGCCTCTCTACTGATAATGTTATTAGACCATTAAATCACTCTTTAATTAATGCATAATTTATAGACTCTCATCGGCAAGTCTGAGACCCTGCACACTCTTATTTCATTTTAATTTTTGTTCTCTGATATCTAGCATGACCTCCCCTCGATTCATCGAGTTTGTCTGTAAGCATGATGAAGTGCTCAAGTGTTTTGTGACAAGGTAAGTCAAGGGCATTTATTCATGATAGTTTTTAAAATAATTTCTTAAAGGAATATATATACTGTATGTGTGTGACCCTGGACCACAAAACCAGTCTTAAAGGGATAGTTCACCCAAAAATGAAAATTTGATGTTTATCTGCTTACCCCCA
>NW_015550226.1:2069571-2069950 GCF_001515605.1 Sinocyclocheilus anshuiensis | reverse complement strand
AAGATTTTTAACTCAAACCGTTGCAGTCTGTCAGTCATATAATGTCAGTGAATGGGAATCACGGCTTTTGAGAGTCAAAAAATCATACACAAACAAAACCAAATTAAACCCGGCGGCTCGTGACGATATATTGATGTGTAAAGACACGAAACGATCGGTCTATGTAAGAAACTGAACAGTATTTATATCGTTTTTTACCTCTGATTCACCGCAGTGTCTGAACTGACCTGAGCGCATGACGCAATGTCCGAACTGTCCCGGTGCGTGACGCGTCTTCTTCTTCTTCTTGCTTTATGGCAGATTGCAGACTTATAAGTGCATTACCGCCACCTATCTCTCAAATGGACCATTGACACTCTATCTACAATCTCAATTAGGA
>NW_015550226.1:2068927-2069195 GCF_001515605.1 Sinocyclocheilus anshuiensis | reverse complement strand
ACCGCCACCTATCTCTCAAGTGGACCATTGACACTCCTAATTGAGATTGTAGATAGAGTGTCCATGGTCCATTTGAGAGATAGGTGGCGGTAATGCACTTATAAGTTTGTGATCCGCCGTAAAGCAAGCAAGAAGAAGAAGACGCGTCATGCGCCGGCTGCGCTCAGGACAGTTCGGACATTGCGGTGGATCAGGTAAAAAAAACTATATAAATACTGTTCAGTTTCTTGCACAGACCGATCGTTTCGTGTCTTTACACATCAATGTA
>NW_015550226.1:2064205-2068842 GCF_001515605.1 Sinocyclocheilus anshuiensis | reverse complement strand
ATTTTTTCATGAGTAATATGCATTGCTAAGAACTTCATTTGGACAACTTTAAAGGTGATTTTCTCAATATTTTGATTTTTTTGCACCCTCAGATTTCAGATTCTCAGAATAGTTGTATCTCGGCCAAATATTGTCCTATCCTAACAAACCATACATCAATGGAAAGCTTATTTATTCAGCTTTCATATGATGTATAAATATCAATTTCAAGTTTTTTTTATTTTTATTTTTTATTTATTATTTTATTCAGCATGGACACATTAAATCACAGTTTCCACAAAAATATGAAGCAGTACAACTGTTATCAACATTTATAATAAAAAGAAAGGAATGCTTCTTGAGCAGCAAATCAGCATATTAGAATGATTTCTGAAGGATGTGACACTGAAGACTGGAGTAATGTTGAAAATTCTGCTTTGCCATCACAGGAATAAATTACATTTTAAAATATATTAAAATAGAAAACACTTACTTAAAATTGTAATGATATTTCACAATGTTACAGGTATTAACTGTATTTTTGTTTAAATAAATGCTGCTTTAAGCATAAATCTTTCAAAAACATTAAAGTCTTAATGACCCTGAACTTTTGAACAGTAGTGTATGTGGTATATTCAAAGTTTTCTGAAGTCACGTGTGATGAACAAAATTTATCAAAAATAACTTGACACTTAAAGGGGTCATATGATGTGATTTCATGTTTTCCTTTGTCTTTGGAGCTTTGCAAGCTGTTCGTGCATATATAAGATCTGTAAAGTTGCAAAGATTAAAGTCTCAAACCCAAAGAGATATTCTTTCCTAAAGTTAAGACTCATCCACACCTTCCTAAAACACCTCATTAAAACACGCCCCCACATATCTACTTCACTGTGTGGAACACCGCCCAAATGTTTACGCAAAGACAGAAGACGTAACTTTTATTCTCGCTGTATGTTTCCAAATATGGTAAGGGGCGTAACATTTCAGTCACACGCTTGAGATATTCGGCCAATCACAACACACTGGATAGCTGGCCAATCAGAGCACACTGCGCTTTTCAGAACGATGAGCTTTGTAAATACGGAGGAAAGTTTCCTGAACCTGGTAAGGGGCGTAACATTTCCGTCACACGCTTGAGGAATTCGGCCAATCACAGCGCACTAGATAGCTGGCCAATCAGAGCACACTGCGCTTTTCAGAACGATGAGCTTTGTAAAAATCGACGTGTTTCAGAAAGGTGGGGCATAGGGGAGCAACAATAATGTACGGTATGTGGAAAATAATGTGTTTTTTTAACCTTAAACTATGTAAACACATTGCATTACACCAAATACACAAAATAATGTTCTTTTTAGCAATGTCATATCATATGACCCCTTTAAACACAATAATGAACACTAAGCATCTCCTCTACTGAAGCTTGCGTCCATTCTCGTACTAACTAAATACCAATTCTGGTTGCACCAATTCTAGATGCACTATGATAGGGCTGCATTAAAATCAATTCAAAATTTATAAAAAAAATTATAAAACATCCACGAGTTTGGAATAACATGAGGATGGGTAAATAATAAAGTTTCATTTTCAGGTAAACTTTTCTTTTAACCTTAAGTTTAGGGCTAGTGGTGTGTTTGTATGTGTGCACATAAACATGTTTAGACCTACAATATACTGTACTTGTAAAACACTTTCTCACTATTGCTCATTTACTGTTCCCAGGAATCCCAAAATCATCTTCAACCACTTCCACTACCTGCTGGAATGTCCTGAGCTCATGTCCCGCTTCATGCATATTATTAAAGGACAGGTAAGCATGATGAGAGACTGAAATAGCTCTTGGAGTTTATGTACAAGTTGCTAATGAGATCCTGTCCCTGATTTGGACTTCATCAGGGCTCCTCAGCTCCCAAAGGGCCTGAAAAACTTTTGGAGTTACGATGAAATCAAATTCGAGCCTATTTAAGAATCAAGAATAAAATATTTGCCTTCATAATATTTAATCTAAATGCATTAGAGGTATAGATACTGTATGTTTGATAAACTAAAGATTACCATTACATGAAGATTTGAATTTCAATTAATTTTAATACAACAAATGTCTGTATCTCTCTTCTTAAAATGGTGATCCTGGTGCTGTCCCATATCTTATCTTCTCAATGTATTATCAGTTCAAATTATGACACTGCTGTATGATTTTAATATATGAATACAGTTGCGTATACAATTTTAGTGAAAAAAAAAAAGAAGTAATCATTAAAGTAAACTTACTTGCTGTGTCCCAGCTTTTTATGCAGGGCTCTGTTGCAAGATGATTTTCCAACTATTACAAAACTAATATTAGTTTCAACCCTAGTGTAGTTTTTATTTTAGTAATTTATCCTTAATTTATAAAACTCACACAATCTCACAAATTAGGGTGTCTATAGATATTCTAATAGGGTTACTGAGTAATATTGTCAAAATATAATGTCAAAAATAAAATATTGACCCACCTAGTTTTTGCCTAGCTCTGTTGCCAGATGATTTCCACCTATTACAAAACAATTTTTTTAACAATTTTATTGTTCAAGAATTGACATCATTGAACAAACTAGCTAGGATCTAGTGAGTGACAATTTAATTTAGACTTAGTTTTTAACCCTGGTGTTTTTTTTTTATAGTAATATTTTTATAAATATCAATTTAATTTTGATAGAAATCACACCAATTAGTGTGTAAAAACTGTACCTATGCTAATATGATATAAATTGCAAACCTCGTAAAAGAAAATGGCTCATATAATATTTAGTTTGACCGACTGAAGTTAAAGATCCATGGGGCTGTATTCAGGTCTGTGTTTGCATCCTTGTGTGAAATATGTTTCTGGCCTAAGGATTCATCTAGGATGCAAGTGCAATAGGATTTAGTGAATGTAGTAATTTTTTTTTAATAGGTCTTTGTTTACCTCTCTTCCTTAGCCATTTAAGGACAGGTGTGAGTGGTTTTATGAACATCTTCTGGCTGGACAGCTAGACTCGGATATGGTGCACCGGCCAGTTAATGAAAATGATATTCTTCTTGTTCACCGAGGTAGAAGAATTTCTTCATTATCTGTTCAAAAGTTCCTTCATCTTTCAGGCTTCACCTCCTTCATTCATTTTTTATCATTGTATTTCAGACTCAATATTCCGAAGCAGCTGCGAGGTTGTGTCCAAGTCCTCCAATGAGAAACTCAAACAAGGCATTGCAGTGCGGTTTCACGGTGAAGAGGGAGTGGTAAGATTGAACATGTGTTCTGGGAATCTCTTCATCTCAAATCTTTTGCAGGGCTCGCAAAATTTCAAAATCCCTGGTAGCCCTTCGGGCAGGTACTCTTCAGATTTTGGTAGCCCGAAAATTAATTTAACTAGCCCAAATAAAAAAATACCTTTTTTTTTTAAATATAGAAAATCAGATAGGAGTTTAAATGTCAATCACAAATATCAACAAATTTGAAGGAAGGAATTTAATTTCACTATTTACAGGGTATCTGCAGAATTTTTTTAAATAAATGTAAGGCAATTTATGACCCATTTTAAGAGCTGCACAAGTAAAATGAACAGTGTGAGTGGGGTTGAACTAGGGCTGGACAATAATTCAATATCAATATGTATCGCGATATCATTTTTTTCAATAACGGTGATATGATTTTTAAACACATTTCCGATATTTCGATATACATTACCAGTTTCCCATACATTGATTTATTTGTGCCGTTTGACTTCGTTGAATAAACATGAGCACTGCACGTTTCAAAATCATAACACGGCGCGGGTGTTTTATATGAATGTATCTCTGAAGGGAACCGACTGTCTTCAGAAAAGTTTCGATGGCATTTTCATTTGATCTGATAAAGTAGCGTTTATGAGCGGAGCTGCTTTGATTACAGCCATTACTGGGGAAACCGCTAGTTTTATCACTCTAAAAGCGCCTCCTGTGTTTGCTGCGTAAAAACATGAGTTGATATTTGCATTGATCTGACCATAAACAGCAAGAAAGGCTTATTGGAAATGCAAATTCATTCTCTGCCACGAGGTGGCGCTTTAGGAGCGCTGAAATATTGCGGTTTCCCCAGTAACGGCTGTACACAAAGCAGCTCCGCGCTCATAAACGCTGCTTTATCTGGAATTATACGTAAAATTAAATGAAAATGCCAACGACACGTTTCTGAGGACAGTCGGTTCCCTTCAGATACATTCAAATAAAAGAGAAATCCAGCCGTATCGCGACGCTTGTCTTTCCGTCCCCAACTGTAAGACCTCTTGAAATTATAATTAAGACATTTCTTATACCATTTAACATATTTAAAACGTTTTATGGCCTTAAGTTTGATACAACTCACTTTATGAGTTTTTAAGGACCCGCGGGAGATCTGCATTTAAGATAGCCCGTCGGGCAGAGTGGTGATACATTTTGGTAGTCCGACTGGAAAACACAATAGTCCCGGGACGTCTGGCTAGCGTTTTTGCAAGCCCTGCAAAGCCTAACAAAATAACACGACTATATTTGCATAATGTTTAAAATAATGCTTATAAACCATATATAATTAATAAAGTTGCTTAAACAATTATATGTATAGTTTAATACAAAGGACCGAAAACCAATCACAAAGAGTACTTTCTTCATTTAAAAACTTGAGA
>NW_015550226.1:2046941-2063252 GCF_001515605.1 Sinocyclocheilus anshuiensis | reverse complement strand
GTCTTAATTGTTTAGATTTTTAGAAGGCACATTAACTTTTTTCTCATTTACAACTCTGTGTTTGCTGCGTAAAAACATGAGTTGATATTTGCATTGATCTGACCATAATCACAAAGAAAGGCTTATTGGAAATGCAAATTCATTCTCTGCCACGAGGTGGCGCTTTAGGAGCGCTGAAATATTGCGGTTTCCCCAGTAACGGCTGTACACAAAGCAGCTCCGCGCTCATAAACGCTGCTTTATCTGGAATTATACGTAAAATTAAATGAAAATGCCAACGACACGTTTCTGAGGACAGTCGGTTCCCTTCAGATACATTCAAATAAAAGAGAAATCCAGCCGTATCGCGACGCTTGTCTTTCCGTCCCCAACTGTAAGACCTCTTGAAATTATACTTAAGACGTTTCTTATACCATTTAACATATTTAAAACTTTTTATGGCCTTAAGTTTGATACAACTCACTTTAGGAGTTTTTAAGGACCCGCGGGAGATCTGCATTTAAGGTAGCCCATCGGGCAGAGTGGTGATACATTTTGGTAGCCCCACTGGAAAACACAATAGCCCCGGGACGTCGGGCTAGCGATTTTGCAAGCCCTGTTTTGGCACTCCCAGTCATGTAACCCTGTCAGAAGAGAGAAATGATGTGAAACAATAAGCCAAAAGAGACCATTCATTACATTGATTCAACCACAGTTAAAGGGATAGATTGCCCAAAAATGAAAATTCTGCCATTAATTACTCACCCTCATAACATTCCAAACCCATAAGACCTTCGTTTATCCTTGGAACACACATCTTTAGAACACACATTTTTTTTTTGCTTTTGGAATAAATAGGAGATCAAAAATCATATCTGTCATAGTCTCTTATTCACCACCATAGAAGTTTACCAAACGATGACAACTTCTCTTCTTGAGAATTATGGAAATATCAAAAGGGTCTGTAAGAGGCAGGTGTGTTTTATTAAAATCTGCCATACAGAGGTCCTTTAACACACAATATACATATATATGAAAGTATTAATTTTTAATAAAACTCTACTATTCAATAAAAGGTAAGAATATTCTCTGGAAAAAAAATCTTAAACCAGCCTCAGTTCGGCTACCGTCGGACCAAAATGAGGTATCTTAGAAGGCTGCATATTTGTGCATATTATGCATATATTGGCTGTTTTACCAGGTTTTAAAGTACTTTTGCTTGGATTTTGCTACAATGTAGTAGATCTAGGATTAATGCCATGAATAACCTTATTCTGTCCTTTTCTCAGGGTCAGGGGGTGGTCAGAGAGTGGTTTGACATTCTGTCCAATGAGATCATCAACCCGGACTATGCACTGTTTACACAATCAGCTGATGGTAAAAACCTTATGTACAATACTATCAGCTGTTTATACTGTAATATTGCGACAAATCCCGACAGTAAACTGATGCCTTGTTCTGTTTATGCTGTACTGACACGAAGTTCAAATGACTTGCAACGGTCGGTTTGTCGCGTCTAGTGTAGACGGCCTTTAGCGGTTGCAGTGCGGTATAGAAACGGTGTAATGCAACATTTCTGAGCTCATGGATTTGTATTGAGATGACTAGATTTCTCCATGAAAATCCGCCGAACAATGTAAATGCGTTCGCTCCTTTAAAGTCACTTTGTTTTAAAGTGTTCACATACTGTACTGTAGGTGTGATCAAATTAACGCCATTTCGTAGCAAATCTGTGTGACCAACATTGTGAAATCTGCATGGGGAAGTCGTTCACTCCCACATGGAGTTCGGTGATTTCCTATTGAAATTACTGGTTTTAAGTCACTGTACAACAGTAAATGTGACTGTACCATCACAATACAAATTATATGCACAGATTTAATGGGGAAAAAAATTACATTCTATAAAAACAGAAGTGCAGGAGAGGCCACCAGCCTGCTTTTAGCATGTGAGACCTAGCGCTTGCAGAAGGAAAAGATTGGATCAGATTTGTGCCAGACAATGGCTTTTTAATTTTTTAGTGTGTGAAGAAGCTCATTGGTCACTGCCAAGGGGAATCTTGATGTCGGCTGAGGGTCTGCAGGGCCATGAGCTCAGCAGGGAGTCGCTTGGGCCATTAACGTCCTCTCGCTGAGAGATGTGGATGTTGCCTCTGAACTCTTGACTATGTAAATGAAGCTTATGACTGAAAATCAGCAAAGAAACCGGCTAGTGGGACTATGCCTTTAGATAAAACATTTTCTCTGTCATTTATGCAGAACTAGACAACATTCCATTCTCTTCTCAGATACAATGTGCTGTGTTTACAGTTTTCTATTTGTTTTTTTCTCTCTCTCAAATACTTGTACAGGTACCACGTTTCAACCCAACAGTAATTCCTCTGTAAACCCAGATCATCTAAACTACTTCGGATTTGCTGGTCAAATCCTGGGTCTGGCTCTCTACCATCGACAGCTGGTGAACATCTACTTCACACATATATTTCTCTGTTTCGGTTATATAAACTTAAAACCCTAGTGAGCTGTCTACCTGGACAGAATTTTAAGGCATGACTGTTTTCAACATTGATAATAAATGTATGCGGATTTGCTGGTCAAATCCTGGGTCTGGCTCTCTACCATCGACAGCTGGTGAACATCTACTTCACACGCTCCTTTTACAAGCACATACTGGGTAACCCACTCCACTCACATAGTGTTTATATCAGAGAATTTACTTGTAAATAGTTCTGTATCAGCACATTTTTACATTGAATCTGTTTGTTATACTTCTTTTTGCATGCATTCATACAGATTAGTAGGGCTGCCCTCGACTAAGGATTTTTTTGTTTACAAGCACAAGAATAATCACAAGTATATCAGGAATTTTCATATACATCATGCCAACAGAACCCATTTGCCACAACTTGATTAAACCAATATTCTGGTAAACATAGTCATTAACAGGAGTGTCTGCAACATGCATGATATGTAAAAGTGTGTTTGTGTGGGATCTTTGCAGGCATCCCAGTGAGCTATCAGGATGTGTCATCCATTGACCCAGAGTATGCTAAAAATCTGCAGTGGATTCTGGACAATGACATCAGTGACCTTGGCCTTGAGCTCACCTTCTCTGTAGAGACAGATGTGTTTGGAACTATGGAAGAGGTCCCTCTCAAACCAGGAGGAATTGCCATTCAGGTCACCCAAGACAACAAGGTAATATATATATATATAAATTCAGCTTTGATCACAGGAATAAGTTACATTTTAAAATATATTGAAATAGAAAATTGTTATTTTAAATTGTAATAATGTTTTACTGTATTACTGTTTTTACTGTATGTTTGATCATGTAAATACGGCATTGGTGAGAACAAGAGACTTCTTAAAAAAAAATAAAAAACTTTTTAAAAATCATACTAATCTCAAACTTTTGGATGTTTTGAGTATATTTGTGCACATTAGAGTATTGCATTTTTACTTTAGCTAAAATCAAACTATTGGAATCAACTACAAAAAACTGGGGTAAAATGAGCCAATTGCCTATATTATTTTTGAGTCGAATAGGCTAATATTCATCGCAATTAAAACTTAGTAGTTGTGTCTCCATCATCTTTTTTAAAATCATTTACACTTGCATGAGATGAAGTACCTTTTTTAATTATTATTAGGGACATTTGCCCTCATTTTAGTCACTCAGACTGCTGAGAACAAAGCAGTCTGTCCATGATTTTGAAGTGAATGATGGTGCTTTTTTGTCTGATTTGTCATGTTTCTGTGTGTGTCAGGAGGAGTATGTGCAGCTGGTGACGGAGCTCAGGATGACCCGAGCGATTCAGCCGCAGATCGATGCCTTCCTGCAGGGCTTTCACACTTTCATCCTCCCCTCGCTCATCCAGCTCTTTGATGAATATGAGCTGGTCAGTAGATTCCTCCTCTCATCTCTGCATGAGACTCCTGCTTCTATCTCTTTATATTCTCATGTTGCATTTTTCATTTGGAGTTTCCCTTTGCTATTTTTCTCTCCTGTGCTCACTGAAGAAACACACGCGTGCGCACGCACACACACACACACACACACACACACACACACACACACAACAACAGCAACCACAGTATGCTTTGTAGTATGGATTAAGATGAAAGCCCTGAACACCAATAAAATGAGCAAGTTAATAAGCTCACTCATACACAGTCTATACAAAATTTATCCACAACATAACCTGTGCAAATGCAAGCTGTAGTATTTTGTTTATGTAGTGAACGCACAAGTAAACTGGAACCAAGTTACATGCTAATCATAATGTAACTCTAAAATAGAGAAAATTAACATCAATATAATGAAGAATTCACAACAGAGGAACAGCACAATAGTTAATACTTCAGTATACTCAATTTCAGAAGCTCAGGCTTTCACAAGATACGACTTTTACATGTTGATAACAAATTATATGCTATGCCATTTCAGTCATTAAATGCAATGAATGATTTTCAGACAACAATATCAGACTTGATATAAGCCTGTTAGTTTTTGCACAAAGCCACAGCAGTTTTGGGATTCAGCAGTGTTACCCCAAAAAATAAATTGTAATGATTTTATAACATGCATGTAATTCTAGTGATTAAAAAAAAAAAAAAAAGTGAATCGGGCCTAGAACAGACATGACTGAATGAATGAATGAATAAATAAAGTCTTCTGAAGATGTAAAAGTTTTGTGATCAATAGTTTTGTCATAAAACTTTTATTAAGTATTTGCTGACAAACTCACGGTTAAGACAGCTGACTCCACTGTGATGTGACCCTGTCTCTCTCTCTCTCTCTCACACACACACGTGCGCACGCACACACACACACACACACACACACACACACACACACACAACAACAGCAACCACAGTATGCTTTGTAGTATGGATTAAGATGAAAGCCCTGAACACCAATAAAATGAGCAAGTTAATAAGCTCACTCATACACAGTCTATACAAAATTTATCCACAACATAACCTGTGCAAATGCAAGCTGTAGTATTTTGTTTATGTAGTGAACGCACAAGTAAACTGGAACCAAGTTACATGCTAATCATAATGTAACTCTAAAATAGAGAAAATTAACATCAATATAATGAAGAATTCACAACAGAGGAACAGCACAATAGTTAATACTTCAGTATACTCAATTTCAGAAGCTCAGGCTTTCACAAGATACGACTTTTACATGTTGATAACAAATTATATGCTATGCCATTTCAGTCATTAAATGCAATGAATGATTTTCAGACAACAATATCAGACTTGATATAAGCCTGTTAGTTTTTGCACAAAGCCACAGCAGTTTTGGGATTCAGCAGTGTTACCCCAAAAAATAAATTGTAATGATTTTATAACATGCATGTAATTCTAGTGATTAAAAAAAAAAAAAAAAAGTGAATCGGGACTAGAACAGACATGACTGAATGAATGAATGAATAAATAAAGTCTTCTGAAGATGTAAAAGTTTTGTGATCAATAGTTTTGTCATAAAACTTTTATTAAGTATTTGCTGACAAACTACCTATTTGCTTGTACACTTAAAACACGGTGCCGCTAGATGCTTTGCACCAGGTTTGACATCAGGTATGGCGTATTTGAAACAACATGAGAGTAAATGATGACAGAATATAAATTTTTGGAGAGCTGTTAAGAATGCACCAGAATCTTAGAATGTGTGTTTGAAGGCGTGGTATGTTTTATGTTTGTATGAGCAGGAACTGCTGTTGTCAGGCATGCCTGAAATTGATGTGATGGACTGGAAGAAGAACACAGAGTACACTAGTGGCTACGACCTGCAGGAGCCTGTTATACAGGTATCCCATCAGCACCAGCACACACAAAACATGCTGCTTCATAGAGACGGATGATGTACATAAACAATACATATAAATATACATAACAAAACAGTGATGTCAAAATGTTTACATTATCACATTTATGGTGAGACCACTATTGCTAGTCAGAAGGTCCGTCAGAGATAACAACAGTAGCTTGGCAGAGAGTAAACTGCCTGATGGCTGTGGTGTAGTTATAAATGTCGATTAAAAACTATATATGAAAATGTGTACCAGTTGACAAGTATCTACCAGGCTGTGATTAGAGACTGTGTGTTTTTGTTGCAGTGGTTTTGGGAAGTGGTTGAAAATCTCACTCAAGAAGAAAGAGTCCTTCTCTTACAGTTTGTTACAGGAAGGTACGTATAGTTATTTCCTTATTCTGTATGCTGGCACTTCATGCTGTATAAATGTTGTCAGAAAGTGACCATTTATAATTGTATGACACTTGTAAGGTACAAAATAGGGTTTGAAAATGTAAAAATTCCTTCCTTCCTTCTTTTTCTTTTTCTAAAAATGTTCCAGTGAAAGGAAATATTTAATACAGAAGCCGTAAACTGCAACATGAAAAATAAGACATTTCCTATGAAAGCCCATTTTCTGCCATGGAATAATAGATTAAAATGAGTAGATTCGACTTTTTATGTCCCTCTCACAATTGAGATGAATGCAATTATGAAAAAATAAGTCACAATTTAGAGTTTGTTTCTTCAGTTTGGATTTTGTTTGTTCAGAATTGAAAGAAACAAACTCCAAATTGTTACAATTTGTAAGTCGTAAATTTGTAATTGTTACAAGTGTAAGTTATTTATTTATTTATATATTTATTTATTTTTCATGGTGGAAAAAGGCTTCCATACTGTCCTGATAAGATGCAACTGAAAAAAATATTATTATTATTATTATTGCTAGCTAACAATTTTTTTAAAACATAAAAAAATGGAGAGATTTATTTGAGAGAGAAAAATCAGAGAGAGAGAAGAAATTGGAGAGACAGAATTATTGGTTGTTTTAAAGAATGTTACATATTTTGTAATGGGTTAATTTATATTTATAAAACAGATAGTTCCGGTCCTTGATTCTGATTGGTTGAGCCAAGTTCAAAGCTGTTGTAAATTACTCTACAAACATACACTTTTGTTTGCATTTGTGTGTTACTTGGCAACCACTTTGTTGGAACCACAACCGTTTCTGAGGAACTACATTGTTTAGCGGAAGAATAATGTTTTTATTAATATCATTACACTTTATTTGCTCTGTTTTATTTTGTGAAACCTTACTACGTATATGGAATAACCGTTTTATAAATGCAATAAGCCCTGTGAAGCCGTGGTTTACAGTGAATTTATAACAGCTAAGGGGGTTGTTTATAACAGCTAACAATGCCCCTTAGCTGTTATAAATTAACTGTAAACCACGGCTTTTTGGGGCTTATTGCTTTAGTAAAGTAGTTTACATACAAAATGGTTTCGGTAAAATGTGTAAAAAAAATATATGGAATAACCGTTTTATAAAAGCAATAAGCCCTGTGAAGCCGTGGTTTACAGTGAATTTATAACAGCTAAGGGGGTTGTTTATAACAGCTAACAATGCCCCTTAGCTGTTATAAATTAACTGTAAACCACGGCTTTTTGGGGCTTATTGCTTTAGTAAAGTAGTTTACATACAAAATGGTTTCGGTAAAATGTGTAAAAAAAAATATATGGAATAACCGTTTTATAAAAGCAATAAGCCCCGTGAAGGAATAACCATTTTATAAAAGCAATAAGCCCTGTGAAGCCGTGGTTTACAGTGAATTTATAACAGCTAAGGGGGTTGTTTATAACAGCTAACAACGCCACTTAGCTGTTATAAATTCACTGTAAACCACGGCTTCTTGGGGCTTATTGCTTTAGTAAAGTAGTTTACATACAAAATGGTTTCGGTAAAATGTGTAAAAAAAAAAAAAATTATATATTTGTTTAAAAAATTACCTACTCATAATTAAATGGCATTGTTGAATGATTATAATTGTAGCTGAGAGATAGCTAAGAAGGTCAAGACTTCTGAAGCTGAACAGGCCAAAATGTCCATTTTAAATCGGGTATGGTGTACATACAGACATTTGATTTATTTAAACCTAGATAATGTTTTATGCTGTGTCAGTGTTTCTGTTATATAATAAATGATTTGTTATGTCTAATATGCGTCACTGCCAAAAACATGGGATTTGTGCCTCTCTTTTAAGTGATACTGTTTTCTTCTAACAGTTCAAGAGTTCCTCATGGAGGATTTGCTTTTCTTCTGGGTGGCAGCGGTCTGCAGAAGTTTACTATTGCCGCTGTGCCCTACACATCAAACCTACTGCCTACCTCTAGTACATGGTAAGAGACAGATGGATAGTGCTGTTCAGATAGAAACACTAGGGGGCAATGTGGCTCTTCTGACATTTCTGAGCTGTAAACACAGAGCTGCTTTAAAACATAATGATGAAGAACTGGAAGAGTGAGAAAGACTAACAAATAGAAAAAAAAGTGTGTGTAATGAAACCGGTTTGACTCTCACAGTGCAGCATCACTTACCGATCTCTCTCTCTTCTCCTAGTATTAACATGCTGAAACTCCCAGAATACCCCAGCAAGGACGTCCTACGTGATCGTTTGCTGGTTGCACTGCATTGTGGGAGTTACGGATACACCATGGCGTGACGCCGGCTTCTGCGTTTGCTGAGAATTCTGCTCTGTGGACACACGACGCACACATGGCTCAGTTCAGGGATACTTCAACACTTTGATTCAAAAGCCTTTATATTTTATTTATTTTTGGCACGAGGAAATTTATGACAAGGACATCAGTGAATAATGACATGAATTAATGATACTTCAGGCACTGAGGCTGTTTTGTATATGTGAAAAAGATGTTCAGGTCACATTTCGCAGTAAATTCAAAATAAGGATTTTTTAATTTAGTTTTTCATTGCTGTAATACTCATTTTTCAATATTACACCAAATGCAATACTATTATACATTTTTTAAAATTAGAATTAATATTCATTTTTCTGTATTACACCAAATGCAATACTATTATACAGTTTTTTTTATTAGTAGTAGTATTATTATTTATTAAAATCCTTTAAAATATTACTTTTATTCATATGTAATGTACACACACACACTTGTTGGTGAATACGGTCTGTACAGTATAAAAACCATTACGCCTATGGAGAGTCCCCATAAACCATAAAAACAAACCTGTGTGTGTTGTGTATATTTATTTTTATTTTTTTTAAGAAAACTCCATCACCAGGGTGTGGCAAATGTGTTCGGAATAATTTCAACATGTAGCTATGTAGTTACTTGCTGCTCAAGTCGAAAGATTCCCAAGATAGAAAGAAATAGCACGCCTCACCAATGATTCATGTCTGAAACTCAAATCACAGGAAGAATTCTTCCCTTAAGTGCATTATTTGAACAAATCCCTATCTCTGAGTATGAGCGGTAGAGTGCTGTAGTGATGACGCATATTTGTAGGCCAACCAGAAGTTACAGTAACATCACCCTGGATCTCTTCGGGAAAAAAAATAATTTTTCCATTTGATTTTGGAATATTGCAGAAAATAAGCTCAGTGACCCAGTGTTCAAATTGTGTCAAAGCTCTTGGGGGGTCCCCCTAACCAGACCCCCCGCCCAATATTTTGCTAAATGTGTGTTGCGCTGCAGGACTGCCACAGACAGCTGACTCCTAAAGTTTTTGATATTCTTCATATTCTGTGTGATGGTCAGTTGTCAATTAATCTTTTTCAACCAGTTTAAAGAGATTTATTCCATTTTTTCTAGAGGTGTGCATTATATTTTGTGTCAAATTCTTATATTTAATCAATAAAGTCAATTAGAATAATACGATATTTGGGGCTGTTATTATCAACAAAATGAATCTTTGCAATGCAGAGGAAACACAAAAGCTGCATCTGAAGTGGCATTTAGATGTATTTACAATGCAGCTTAGAGGGACATTTAGGGGTGCTTTAACCTGCAGTACCAAATGCATAAATAATGTTTTAATATTTTAATCCTAAAATGTTGAATACTGATATTTGGATTTATAAAAAAAAATGAAAATATACTTTAAATGTGAAATTAAAACTGCCAGTAGGTGGCAGCAAGTCACTATTAATAAGTGAGTCATTGCTCATTTAAACGGTTGATTCATTCAGGAACGAAATACCGTCATGTTGCTCTGAGACGCAAAACAGCGCAGTGGCTGTATTTGGAACCATTTGTTGGCGAAATAGAGCAAAACTAGGCAATATGGTGTCTAAAACGTAAGTCTCTTAATACTGACCTAGTTTATTGAATTGTATAAAATCAATATAAAATTTGTGATTTTTGCGAGAAAAAAATGGCACGCTTCGTGTGATATTTATTAACTATGAAATTATGTAAATGTATAAATTTTCTGTCCCCATATCTTGAATTTTGGGAGCATTCTAAATGCATTTTATTAGACTGAATCATGCAGTTAAAGAACAGTTAAAGAACGCACTCTTAAATGAGCAGTCAGTCTAGCAGCTAGTGTGTAAGCACTCCTCTTATAATCAATGAAGCTGTCCATACACTGTATGATAAATGAATATCTTACATCGTACGTACATCTGCACTTTGTTGCTTATGATGAGGGAATTCGCGAGTTTCAGTCTGAATCAATCCGAACGCCTCTGATTGGCCACTGCATTCCTAAGCTCAACAGAATCTCGATTGATTGGTTATAATGAGCAACGCTGTAAAAACGTGTAAAAATAAAATATGTAACATGAGCAAGTCTAAATTTAATACAGCAATCGAAACTATTCATTTAATTTTCTTTTTCACTAGTTTCATGTTTCAAGTATTATAGTTTTATTGAAAAACCACTGGACACCCCAAGTATATATATTTTTTGGATGTTATGGGGGGTCCATTATGCTTATGGGAGGATTGATGTGTGTAATCCACAAATCTAAAATAAACAGCTTTCTTTAGTGACTACATTTTACACTGAGTTCACTGAAAAATCTACATAAACACAATTCCAGCATTCATTTTATTCTGCTGAAGCTCAGCATCACCACATGAACATGAACAAGCACGTTACAATGTGCTACGCATCAGTTTCTGTCCACTATTACCATAGTGTGCATGAGGCCCTTGGCAGTTGGCGAAAGTGCAGTTTTGATATCACCTGCTCACTACACCAGTGCTATTGTAATTGTACGCTGCTCTCCATGGCAACGCAGCATCCAGAGCTAGAGCGACTCAGCATGGGGGCTCGCCCGAAGCTGGGACAGATGAGAACTAAACATATGTCACCATGACAGCCAAGCAAAAACAAGATTGAAAGAGTCAGAGAAGCAGGGGGAACTAGAATAAGCTCGACAAAATAGAGTATACATACAGACGTACAGTATATATGCGTGCGATTCGTTGTGCACCCCAATGGACAGATGGGACGGATACAGATTGTACTTTTCATGCTATTGTGCTTTTCCACAAAACTTTTGGCTCTCCATGTCCTCTTGTGTGACATATATGGCTTTAACTCTTGCATCCCATTCCATTACAATCTGTTCCAGTTCAACTGAAGTTCCAGTCAATAAAATTGGAAAAAAGGGAGAAGGTTTCGCTCCACACTGAGACACCTTCATCCATCCAGCTCTTTCTCTGTCAAACTCTGATTCTCATGTTATTGTACAGTAATCAACTGCTGAATCATCCTGCCATAGTTGAAATTCCCATTTACAAATGCTTTGCTGGGAGACTTTACACTGTAAAAAAAAAAAATCTGTAAAATTTACGATAAAAAACGGCAGCTGTGGTTGCCGAAAGACGAAACATAGTTATTTCAACAAAAAAAAACATCAAATTTGAAATGTAACGCAGGGAATTCTGGGAATGTCAATTTTTGTCTTTTTCACTTCCAAAAATGGTATACTACCGTAAAATTACATGTAATGTCCAATACAGTTTTTCACCGTATATAGTAGGGGAATTTACCATTAACCATTTAACATGGTTTTACTGTAGCATTTTTTTTTACAGTCTTTTACCGTTAAATTCACTGTCATTTTTTACAGTGTACACTCTAAAAAATGCTGGGTTAAATACAACGTAGTGATGGGTAAAATAGGGACAAACCCAGCAATTGGGTTGTTTTGACCCAGCGGTTGGGTTAAATGTTTAACCCAACCTTCTGGGTAGTAACCCAACCACTGGGCCTAAAAACGGTATACTACCGTAAAATTACATGTAATGTCCAATACAGTTTTTCACCGTATATAGTAGGGGAATTTACCATTAACCATTTAACATGGTTTTACTGTAGCATTTTTTTTTACAGTCTTTTACCGTTAAATTCACTGTCATTTTTTAGAGTGTAAGGTTCATCAGGCACCATGGAAAAGAGTTTTCATAATCTAAACGTTAAGCAGTGTGGGGGTGGGAGATTTGGTGTTTTGTAAACTTTCATCATTATCTGTGGATCAGGACATACTGAGGATTTGACACAATTTATGATCGCTTCTGCTCTAATAAGATCTGATTATCCTGCGGGTGGTTCTGGTAGATTTGCATTTCTCGGAGGCATCACACAAACCCTGAAGCGGCACACTGATGATTTCACCTTACAAAAATCAACCAAGGTGACAGATATAAGGCAAAATACAAGACCACTGATGAACTAAAAGCATCCAGTAGCATCATGGCGTGGATTGGTTCTTTGTGAAAGCATATGAAAATTAAATAATGCAACACTGTGCATGACATTCAAAGTGCATGCATTTTATCAATCAAAATTAGTGGTGCCTGATCAATGTTAAATAATTCTACTTGCGCGATTGAATGTATATTTCAAGAAATAGTTCACCCAAGAATGAATAGTCATCATTTACTCAACCTCATGCTATTCCAATCTTGTATGATTTTCTTTGTGTGTGGAATGACTGAGTATTTGAATAATCTTTCAGCTGTTTATGTCCATACAATAACAGTCAATGGGGTCCAAACATTTTAAGCTCCAAAAAGGACATAGAGGAAGCGTAAAAGTAATCCATACAACTCTAGTGGTTTAATCCATGTATTCTGAAGCAATGAAAGCACTTTTTATAAAAACAGTGCAAAACATAAGTGGTTGTTCACACTCAAATCAAATCTTTGATGAGAGATATCTGCCTATGGCGCACTAAATTGGAAACACTTTTGCAAAGTCTAAACTCTAAATCTGATTTACTGACTTCTACCCAATTTCCAGGAGCCTGGTGTGTTGTACTCTTTAACGAGTCGGAAAGTTCTTTACCTCCACACTGTTCATTAAAATCATGTACACATATCTATGGACTAGACTTGTGCAGGTATTCGGTAATGCAATATATCACGGTAATGAATATGCACGATATTGTTATTGTGGGCACTTCTAAATACCGTGAATAATTATATATTACAAATTATTTAGAATTTTGAATGCATTTTAATAATACTTTTCCCATCAACTGGTCCAAATGCACAACACCTCTGTATGCTGCATGAAAGACCCGTGCACACTCTGACATAAACAAGCACGGACCAGAAGCACATGGCGGAACATGTGAGAGAAAGAACCAAAGGCTTAAACTACTTCAGTCTGTGTGCACTGAATTTATTTAATACACGAGTTTCACAATTTGAGTTGAATTACTGAAATAAATGAACTTTTCCACGACATTCTAATTTATTGAGATGCACCTGTATAACAGAAGACCAGATTAAGGTCTGCACCTCACTAGAGAGGGAATATCTACTGTATCAATCACAGGCGGACAATTTAGTTTTGTATTTGGATTACCCATATTGCTTGTGGGCAGTACAAAGTGGACCAATGTGCTCCAAACAAACGTGTACCAGGAGCGCCTGATGGCTGTTGGCGAAGTGCACAACATTGAAATTATCAGACTTCAGTCGTTGTAGGTGGATTATAATTCCAAGAACAATCTTAACAGACATCTCCAACCAATGTGTTTTTAATGCAGATTGTTGCCCAATATTTGCGTCCATATTTGTGCCCATTGTGAATGAATGGCGCATGGTTGCACACCTACCTGTTATTGTAATGACATTTACCCACCCCTAAACATCACAACAAACAAAGCAAAATGTTATGAGTCAATTACCATGTGAGTCAGTTGAACTGGCTATAGAGCCCATGATACTAAGGGTGTTTCTCAAACGGAAGATCTAGTCCTTCTGAGGCTTCTGTGCTAGAGTCCTTCTCAGCATTGAATGGAAGAATGAAGCGAAGGTCCACATTGCTATATCATAAAGGTTTGTGTGCCTTTTGTCAAGATCTGACCTCTTAGTGTTTTACATCACAGGCTATAAAGCATTTATTGAAACCAATAGAAAATATATATGCCTTCACCTCTGAATTTATTTTATTTTTTATTTTTTTGCATTTCATAATGACGTTTGACGAGCTCAGTGCTCAATGCAATTCTTTTTCCTGAATTGGAATGTGTGCAGATTTGAAGAATTGTGGGTGATTGGAGGACACAAAGGATATATGTCCTTCAAAATATGCCGAAAGAATGACATGAAATGAAGGCAGCCTTCCAAGAATCCTTCAAATTAGGACGATGGCACTTGATTGTGTAAACATACATACACAGAATACAAGTTTAAAAGTAAAGAGGTTTTGTAGAGGTTAAAAAGTAGAGGTTCTGAGAGCTCAGAAAGAAAGAAAGAAAGAAAGAAAGAAAGATCACGTACTTGGAAATGACATAATTTATGTCTGTCACCATTATATGACCTCCTTTTAATTACTGTTGTAGCCAGCACAATTCCCCCAGGGAGGAATAAATTGCTATTAAGTCTCACCTTGTCCTTGTGGTCTTTTATTAAATTATAGGTGAATGTCAGGGTTCCTAAACATTTTTTTTTTCCCTCACGCGAGTCTATTGTGGAGATTAGAAATAGTTTCAAACATCAAAAATCTCCATCAGTCAATTTAATTTTTTTCCCAGATGTATATTCATGGGCCTTATTTGTTGTAAAGGTCCTTGGTATAGATGTTGTCTGTGATGAATAGATGTTACACAGATAATAATTGAGGTCTAGAGGGGATCTTTAATTGTTATGGTGAAAAATGATGCAAATATCTATCATCATTTGTTACAGTGATAGTGGAGATTTTCCAAATCTAGATCTTGTACAACAAAATGCTTTACAGTACATTGCAGGTGTCTCATTGTAGCAATACCATGGCTCAAAGATATAGCTAGGTCAGTCCCATCCCAGGACCAATGGTACCAACGTATCACATTTTGCATTCGGTGGCCCTACTTTTTTGTTCATGGCACATTGTGGAGATTTGCTGTGCTGCTGAAGCTGACCAACCATGCCTTTTTCTGTGTTTGTTGGAATGGGTTCATGGTTTCAACACTCCTGCCTGGAGGTGCCCTTTCACTAGGTTACAAAATACTGACAGCTTTTCAGTAGGGAGAAATACCAGATAGCCCATCAGATCCATGGCAAAGGATCTTATTTGCTTCTTTGACAGATCTCCCATTGAAGAGGCAGTAGTGGTCATGCCAGTTTTGATAAGGGGTCAGAATATATTCCTGAGAGTAAAGCATCATGTGTGAAATTGCTGCAGTGCCTGATGTGGTGACAGACATTCCCAGGCCATTATCTCTGCCTTAAATGAGGAATAAGAGAAGTGGAGAACCACTTTTTTTGGTAATTAGAGACACTCTGAACTGTGCATATTTGTCCCATCACTTCATTTTCATCTCTGATTGCTACTACAGCCCTAACTATATGTATCTAATACCTGGGTATCTCACAGATTTGAGTCATCATTTCTATATAAAAAAAAAAAAGGTCTTCAACAGCCTTTAATGCAAGATCAACATACTTGTATACTGAATTGGCTTCCATTTAGGCACAGGAATGAGGCCTTCCATTTGATAAAATTAATGGTTTATGCAATGAGGACTGCTTGCTCTAACATGGGAAGTCTTTTCATCCATCCATTTTCCAAACCGCTTGTCCTATGAAAGATCATAGGTTGCTGGAGCTTATCTCAGTGTTTTGGGCCTTAAGCAGGGGAACAGCCTGGATGGATGGCTAGTCCATCACAGGAAGTCTGTTGAAAGAACCAGCATATGCTGTTTAGGTATGTTTTGAAGCATGGCAGTTTGAGCTGGTTTAAGCTGGTCAATCTTAAACGTACTTAAGTATTGAAAGTGTAAGTACAAGTAAATGCAAAATGGAAAATAAGCAAATAAATATATATCAAAAAATGTTAATACATGGCTTGAGTAGCAAGATTGTGTTCAGTTTTAACTCTTTCTTCCATTTTGTATTTTTAGGTAAGAATAAGAAACACTTCATCTGGTACTTAG
Source organism: Sinocyclocheilus anshuiensis (assembly GCF_001515605.1). Lineage (NCBI taxonomy): Eukaryota > Metazoa > Chordata > Actinopteri > Cypriniformes > Cyprinidae > Sinocyclocheilus > Sinocyclocheilus anshuiensis. The sequence goes on along the minus strand of NW_015550226.1, from coordinate 2,047,041 downwards.
TGTCTTTCATTCCAACGTAAGAAAACATTTCTGGAATCTGCATCTGAAATAGCATTTAGATGTATTTACACAGTTTATGTATCTCAAAGGGGACATGGAT